>NW_008594900.1:0-83241 GCF_000691845.1 Merops nubicus | reverse complement strand
CTACCCCCTTCCCTTCACGTGACATATTTGTAGTAAGAAACACCACAAACACCATGGTGAACAAAATTACATACAAGCCCTACTTTATATGCGGATTTTCCTGTTTGCACACATAAGGATACACTAACCAGTAAAAACTTTTATGCATCATTAAATCTAAACAACAGCAACAACAAATCTTCAGCCATATGTTCTTCTGTGGGCTACATTCTGCAATAGTTAAAGGCCCAATAATTTTATCAATTGTTGTTTCATCTGAGGCTGAAAAGATGCCGTGCTCTTCTGCCAGTCTCACCATAACTCAAAGGAACATTAAACCAGTTATATATATTCAAAATGCTGCTGCCCTCACAGGTCCAAACCCTCCAAGACAACTCTTCTCACCTGATGTCTTTAATGATAGCTAAGGATCAAGGCCAAACTATGGACTTAGGTGCAGGCATTTAAGTTTGGGGCAATGCCAATCCTTTTTTCTCAGAGTGTGATTTAGCCAGGAAAGGTTTTATTCAAAACAGATCTGATAAAAGGGAGAATGACAAGAGTGCGATATGGCTCCTCCTCCTTCCACAAAGGATGTTTCCTTCCTAGCAGAAATCTCTTCTCCTTCTCCCTCCCTCAGTCTGACAATTGCAGAGTGCCAAGACATGGAAATCATCCTTCCACTGGTGACATCTGTCTCCCCAAAGAGCTCCGGAGGCAGTTATTGTGATAGCTTTGGAGTCTGTCATATGATTAGGTGAATATTGAACAGTCTGGGACTTCATTCTTTTAATGCTGGTTCCTGTGACTCACATTTGATTGGCTGGAATTAATGCAATGTATCTTTTTTTTTTTTGGTGGTGGTAAGAAAGGGAAGAAAAAGCCTTAAATAAATTTATGCACAGGGCTTGCAGTTTAGGAATGCATTCTCTCTCATTTGTTGTATGATATATCCATAACTATCAGTCAGCATTGTCCATTTATGCATCTACTGGAAATATTGAGTTTTCATTGTGAAAAGGCTGATGCTTGCGAGCATGTAAGAAAGCTTTATGTGTCACTTCTCTGCAAACAGAGACTTCAGAACACTCATTAATGAACCGTAAAGGGAAAAAGATTTTTTAAAATAACAACTCTCCTAAGAAATGACATTTAAAAGGAGTACTGATTAATATCAGAAACAAGTCAAAAGAGTTAAAGAAGTTTTAAGTATTCTCCTTTTCAGCATGGCTATCAATGGGAAGCTGACAATAGTATTATTGCTATTTACATATTGGTAACACGCTGGTATGAATTTGCATAACGTATTGTGGTTCTATGCTCTAGGGAGTTGCATTGTAACATATTGGTGCTTAATGAACTCTGAAAAAATTGATTTTCCACAGAGTAAATTAAGGAATGCATTATAGCTGTTAAAGCAATCTTAAGGGAAATCTGAGGCTTCCACTGCAGCACCATGCTTAGTAAGTAATAAATTACATGTTATACTTATTTGCCTTAATTCATGCTAATTTTGTCCAATTAATGTATCACAGTAATTCAGAAGCCTGTCACAGGAGAGCTAATTATTTATTGGATTTTTGTGTTCAGCTCCCTAGGAGTCTACTAGCAAACAAACTTACGACTGTCTTTCTGTTAGGTCCACAATGACATTTTTATGTCTTACTGTGGAAAGAAAAAGAATGTTATTATTTTCTACTTACAGTTATAAAAATGCATCATTATTCATGTAAGTTAGCTTTTTGTTTACAAACTGGTGTCACATCATGACAGAATGCCATACTGTTAGGACGAGATCCAGTGTTTTTCCTTTTCCTGTAAGTGCATGAACATGACATAGTTCTTATTAAAACCCATGGCAGTACTTTTCACAACCTGAGAGCTTCTGCCGAGTGTGTGTAAAGTTCATGGAAAAAAAACCCCTTTCTTATTCTTTTCACTGAAATCTGTGTTTTTCAAAATCAATTGGCTTGAAAAATCAAGCACAACATGCCCATAGCAATCTATACTCTTTCACAAAAGTAGTTTTTTAACTGTAGTAGAATGTTAATTAATGGCAAAAAATGAATTATTTATGAGATTAATTTGTGCAATTCATACCTATAAATAATATGGCAGTTGCTAAATAATTTGCACAGAGTGATAAGATGCAGACATCACGGTTAAACAATAAGAGAGTCACCAGCTGTGAAATACCCACTATCTGCTAGCATTCTGTCATGTACAAGCATTTACAGAAAATTATTTGTTGGGGGTGGAAAGTATTAGATCTGATTCTTGGCTTCTCCTCATGGGTAGCGGGAGAATACTTGTCAATTCATTACCGTCTTCTACCCTATGTGAAAAGAAGTGATATTTCTTTAAATGTATAATGCAAAGTGATGTTACCAGCAGGCTACATAAAATCATGTGATGTAACCTGCCATATGATGCACATGACTGACTGTGTCACAAATTTAAAGATATTTATTTTAGAAGAACTGGTGGAAAAAAATATTGCCCCTACTCCATTTCCATTAGTTGCCATTGATCTGTGTTTACCTATAGCCAAATGAGTACCTGGTAGTTCAGTAAACGTCTCTGAGCAATATACCACCTTAAACTTACTGTATCTATTGTTATCAATTAAAAAGTATGTCAAGTACTTCATAATTTTCTACTGTCATTTTTCAAGCTCTTCATTCCTAGCAAGCACACAAAAAACCTTGACAACAAATTAATTACCTGGGCCTTGTTTCTTGGAAAGCGATTGTCCAGTTGTTTATGGCAACTAGAATTTGAAACTGTTTTCTTGATTTTCTCCCTTTGACTTCATCACCCTGGAATATATAAAGCTTACACTAAATGTTAAGTATGTCTTAAATCACATCAAAGTCAAGAGGGATGATGACTGAGTTTTTCCCTTAAGTAGAAGCTTTATTTTTAGACTACATTCTGGACAAGGGGACAGAATATGGGTATCACTTCCAAAGAGGGGAGCATGTCTGGCTAACCCTACAAACATGATGGTTTTTTCATGAATGATTCAGAAAAAGAGGCAAACTATGCAAAACAGTAATCAAATTAACAAAGTAAGTCCCAGAATCATGAAGAAAAGACCTTACGACAATGTCAGAAAATCCTTCTGGCATTAAATCAGTTTCAAAAAAAACCCCTATTTGCCTGAAAATATTAATGGATTTTTCCATGTCTCAATCCTTTTTTTTTTTTTTCCTGTGAGTAGTCAGCATCATTGCCTATATAGAGAAGTTTAAATAACCTCTTCTGGTGAGCCAAAATCTGCACAACCTGACACTGAAGATCATCTACACTAATCATGTAGAACAGGTGACAAAGGTTTTGCATTGTAATGATGTCACACTGCAGATATACAGAACAAGAAAAAGTGTAAAAAGTTAAAACAAGAGTTGGAATCCCTAGCTGGGATGAATGTTTTAAAGTGCTCATGTTTATTTTCTTGTTAAGTTAATATGTTTGCTTCTGCTAGACGTAGCAGAAACTTATAAGCTAACCTTTGTGTTACTGTAGCCTAGTATAGAAACTTAAAAAAAAAACACAACACCAAAACACCCTTGGAGAGGGCTGGCTGGCAATAAGGAACTAGATATTCATTAGAGACTCCGTTTTTAACAGAACTTTGACTATGTTTCCTCTTTCCTTCTCCAAGCCACCTTCCTGTAGAGCCCAGCTGCACACAGAAAGTACAAAGGAAGGATATTGTACTTTCATTCTGCTTCTTTCTGGTTGTGTCATCTAGCAAATGCCTTACTTTAAAATCCTCTTCTTTCCATGGAGGCAGCTGCTTCTGCTAGTTATTTCATTTCATTGGGTTCTCTTCTGGTCACTCAGAATATGACAAAATAAATCATAAACTGTCTTGTACCACAGAAACCAGTCACAGAGCAGCAAGTGGCAAGTTTCTTAGGAACTTCAACAACCCAAGAGTTCATCCACTGTTTCTTGGCACACTAAACACCTGTAAATGATAATTTCTGGATCTGTAACATTCCCAGCACCAATGTATTTTGTCATTTCTTCCGACACCTGACAAGTTCTGACACACCGTTTCTTTCTGATGTAAGGAGAACTCCTTTCTCCACACCTGGAATGTCTTTGTCTCCCCCTCCCAAGCCCTTCTGCCACCTCCCTGAAAAAGATCCATCAGCAAAGGTTTTTGCATTTCCCTTTCAGACTGTCAAGACTTTAGTGGTCTTTCATCACATAACAAATGAAGGAAGGCTCTTTATGAAAGCAGAAATATGTATTTAAGATCACATTCAAAATGCGGATTGTGTAATCAGGGCCTATAAAGTGTTTCCTCCCATACAAAATCTACCCTATTATGCCAACAGGCTGCCTTTTTCAGACCATAAAAGATATTTTAAAAAAAAAAAAAGTGACAGTGGAGCAGGGTGTAATTTTGGGGAAGATCCCCACAGGGAGCAGAGTCTTCCTTCTTCTCTCAGAGGAAACTGAGAAATGTTTTACAGATTATAGAGATTCCCAGACCAGTCCTGGTCTCAGTGGTCTCAGAAAACAGTGCTGTTCAAAATAGCTGCATCCTTCTTAGCCACAGCGCGATGCAGAGCCAGCACAAATGTCTTTCTGGTAGTTCATATTATCATGGACAAAATCAGTGCAGTTATCACTAGCAAGAGAGAAAGATGTGGGTGCACTCATAAAACTGCAAGCTGATACAAATAGCATTCATTTACTCACTGAGTTCAGAAACAGATTATTTAAAGAAATGGAGGGCAATGATAGCAAGACTTTTAAATGATAACTAAGCAGCACCTTGGCCTCAATTACAACACTAAATTAAAGCAGAAACCACATAAAGAAAAAGGTGACCCAACTCAGCATTAATTATAGGATGACAAAACCCTGCAGGTTGGAAGGGAGCTCCAGAAGTCATCTAGTTCAGCTCAAGGCAGATGCATTGGCTTAGGCTGCCCTAGTGTTGAGTGATTAGCTGACTGGGCCATGAATGAATTAGAGGTAGTTAGACAAGGAAGGAGGTTAGTAGTCTGTTCTAGAGTGAAATCTAGCAAGAAGGAGGAAAAAGGAAAGGAAACTCAAAAGTGTCTGTAAAAATGAGGCAGACTATGGTTACTAGTAGAAGCTGAAGGTAACTGCACACCTTTCATCTTGCTCCCATGTTCCTTAGAACATGGGTGACTGAATGAGTTGTGCTAATGGACACTCACCACAGATCTTCACTTTACTGCCTGCCAGTGGTCAAACAGGTCTAAGAATATCCACAGCCCTGCTTCCAGGATTCATGAGCAGATTATGACTAGATTCCTCATCCTGAGCACCATGAACTGCTTATAAATTCCTGTTGTATATATGACTCTTACCTTCCTGTTTCATGTCTCCCAAACACTACCAAAGCAACTTATAACTATTTTTCTGTAATTCAAAAGATGACTCTTCAATTTAACCAGCATTTGAGAACAACTTTGTTTCTTCATCAAACTTGTTAGCAGAAATAGCAAGAGTTCTGCTTGCTTAACAGTATCTCACTTGACTGGGGATTACCTTTATTTCCATCTGGGGATTCTGGTGTACATTTACATGCTTTTTCAAGAGAGGAGAGAACAAAACCATTGCTTCTACACTGCTTGCTGCTACATCTGCAGTTGCAAATCTCCTACAAAATTGTTTCTTGCAAATGATGGTCGCATAGGTAAATATAAGACTGGCAGTAATGGGCTTCAGAACTTCAGTTCACTAAAATCACTTACAAATAGTGCCTTTACACAAGTTATGCCACCTGATGTGCAGTTGATCCCGTGGTCTATTGGAGGGTTGCACCTCTCCTGCTGCTCATACAAAACTCCTTTTTCGTCAGCACACTATTGCAGTTCACTGTTCTGTTTTAGAAATAGTTTATATTATTCTGCTGAAATTAAGAGAGGGACAGTTTTGAGATCTTCAAGTGAAATGTATTATAGAAATGCAAATAAACTACTATCTTATTATTTGATGCAGAGGCTGCTGTATAGCTCTACCTAGCCATTACATTTACTTTCCACACCTATCAGTATGCGCTCAGAGATTGATAGATGATGGTTTTATAATTCTTAAATACATTTTTGATATCCTAAACCTATAGAGCCTTCAGACATTTTGTTCAGGAGATTTGGAATATTTTGCCACTTGAAATAAAAAGAGCTTCAATTGGCAGGGTTTTAAATTCAAACATTTAAGGCATTGATTTTACTTAGTTTTTCTAAAGTAACTCCTTTAGGAAATTGAGTGCTACATTGCTAATTTTAACTTTATTCATTTTAAAGTGCTCCAGGATACTAGCACAAAGGGCACTGTAAAAATTGCATTGTGCTGTATTAGGTTTGAATAGGATGAGTTATAGAAATGCTTGAGACTTTGAATTTCCAGAATTTAGCTATTACAATGCTTACAATATTAAAGGTTTCTTATGTATGCATTTTATGTTTGGAGCTTTTTTCTTAATAATCATAATTTCTAAGAAATATCTACTGTACACAGTCTGACCCTAAAGCTTTATAACATTTTTCTATTGTAAGACAGCTGTACAAAAATATTTTATAGAACAGTTATTCACACCTACATAAATATAATTTAAAATGCAAATGTTCATTGCCTAAATTAGAGTAGAAATTCATTTTTCATGCAATGAATCTTTAAAATATTTCCAGTCTCAATAAACCCGAAATGGGATCTTTCTTCTGCAATACAATAAATATGCTCACTTTGTAGAAATCTGAGTACAGCATGCATACATCTGTCTGAAGAGCAAAAGTGGTTGTGTGTTCAGCGTAAACAATGCAAAACAAAATACTTTATATGTATTTTGAATTTTAGGAAATTTTTATTGCAACAGATTTGAAGCTTTTTGGCCCACTACAGCATGATTAAATACACAATCAAAATGCAACAAAGACTTTATTCATTTTCCTTTGATGATTCTAAAAACTTATTCAAGTCTATATAATTGATTTCAGTCAAAACTGTTTCCTAATACTTTAGCTTTCAAATCAATAGTATAGTTACATAAATGTATTTTTCCCATAAGTATTCCTTAAAAAGAAATAGATGGCATAGGGTGAAAATGTGAAAGTTATTGCAAATATTCTGATTTTTCCTCTCTGTTTTTCAGTGATTTGTCTCACTCTCGTGTATAATCTAGCTTTCACTGCAAATGAGAAGTATCTAATATAAACAGGCATAGATTTACTTTTAAAGCAATAAGAAAAATCTTGAAAAATACTATGAGTTGAGAGGGAAAAATAATCAAAAGTATTCAAAAAAGTAAACATTGGCTTTGGAAGAATAAATGGAACGTTCATTAATTGCTTTTTCAAGACCAGTGGAAAATATTCCTCATACACATAGTATTTTTTTTCCCCTTGCCTGTCAACAAGGGATAAATTGTGATGGGATAACTTAGTGTAGAAAAAAAACAAGGTGAAGGAACTTAAGCAACATTTTAATAGATATACCACCAAACTTCAGCAGGTCACTGGGGAGACAGATCGATGGAATATATGTTATCACTAACATCAAAAAGAATAGATCTATCACAGAAAAAAAAACCTCGAACTATTTAAAAATTTAAAGCATTATCTATAGCATTTTTATTCAAAGGGGTTGTTTTTGCTTCCACACTTCTTTGACAATAGAAAGTTCCCGCAAACTCTACCCTCATGGGCAAAGTACTACATGGGCTTTTTGGATTCCTTGTGTAACTAGATTTGATATGTACTTCAGTTCTGATTAGAATATATATGCATTAGTGATTATAAGTCATCTTAGGTTTAAAGGAAGAGGGCAACAGTGCCATTACCCTAAAGGGAAAAAGAAACTATAGCAAAGTCAGGCAATGATACGTATTTTTACTTTTATGTTCTCTATATTAAAATACATGTTTCTTACAATAAAACATGCACTATATAGCATTCATGTTATGTTATCTGCTTGAGCCATGTCCAAAAGAAATTGAAACCCATTGTCATCTTCTCATTGGTCCCCGTATTTCTTGGAGCATGTCTTTTTTAGATTTCCTGTGTCCTTTATTCTTGTACTATAGAGCCACATTTTTCTTTCCTTGCTAAGAGCAATGAAATTTGTGTGTTTATCATCACCCAGTTGTTCAGTGCCAGAGTAGACACATTGCCGATGAACAGAAAGCGCAGTGTTTCTGCTGAAGACTCATTGACTGGAATAGCACATGGCCTCTAAAGACCACCACAGCAATGCACTTATGGCAAAACACGGCCTGATTTGCCAAGCAGAATGTAGATGAGAGCAGTCATAGCAGGGAGGAAACACGAACCAGAAGCACCACCCAAAACTGTGAGCTAATACGTAACATTCACATCCCGCTGCCCTTCCGCGGTGGTAAGCGAGGGAGACTAGACTTTCTGAGAGATATAATAACTGCAAATTTGTTACAATTCTGTGATAACCTTGAGGGGTAATTAAGATCTGTGGTGTGTTCTACAGCATTAACCGTAAAAGAGTATGATTGATCTAAATTAACTTAATCTAATAAACTACTTACTTTTCCAGTAGTGATATCTGCAATGGGTTAGAAAACTGCTTCGCACTTCTTATAAGCTGTGCAATGGCTGCTCTTTTTATTTAGAAAAATAGAAATTTACATACAATTAGGAAATATTTCTCATCCCTGGAGAAAAGAGTTTTCATTAAAATATTCTGGTTTTCCACTGAAAAGTCAAAACTGTCTACCAAGCAGAAAAAATAGTTATTTAAACAATGCCTTGATTTTCCTTAAAAAAAGTTTTGAGAAAGTATATTTAGTATTATTTATATGAATTGGGTTTTTTTTAAACAAAACACATGTACAAAACAATCTATGTTTATAGTAAAATCATTTATGTTGGCTGAATTTAGCATCTTTTTAATGTATGAATTAGGCTTGAAGTTTCAATCATCATGGTTATTTAGGACTAGATTACAATACATACCATTTTCCCCTTGGGATTAGGATATTAGGTAGAATACTGTAACAAATTCATTGAAATACATTTGCAGTCAGAATTAGTCAGACAATTTCTCCCATGGAAAATTTCAAGTAGGAAGCACAATGTAAGAAACGGAAATATTTTAATTGGGAAATCCTGCCATACTGTCTGCCAAGAGTTGTGCTCCAAGTCTACTTCACCCAGGGGGAGGGGGTTGCATGATCAAGATGTCATACATACAAAGGTAGCCTTTCTTACCTATCTGACTAAAGAAAATCTCCAGAAGATGTAATGTAGCTAGGCAATCCAGCTACTCGTTTATTACTGCAGAGAGAGGGAAGATGACGGACTGTTCCTCTACTCTCCACACCAAAAGCATCAGAGTGGCAACATTCCAGCTTTCTGGCACACGGTTCTTACACTGGTTTTAATACAAAAAAACCCAGATCTCTTCAATGAATAAAAAATTAGTTTAGCTGGCCATTGAAAACAAAAGTAAATAGTGAAATACAACCTCTCACACTTCTCTTGCCCAAGTTAGTGAGAACAGCAGTTATCTCTGTGCTGCAACTCCTGTAAAAGAGATGAGATAAATTACACTTAAAAGCACCCATTTATCTTCTTGGACTCCCAAAAATGTTGAGGTGACTTATTCAGATGTAGATCTCCAAAACTAGGTGAGACCAATCCCAACTCTGGTCTTCAGTCATGTGCTGTTCTAGTAGGAGGAGAGAAAAAAAAGGAAAGGAAGCTTTCCCTTGGGTTAGGAAGTTACTTTTTCTACCTCTTCTGAGTTCTTTTTGTCCATGTCTTGATGCTATTTCAGAGTGATTGTTGGATCTCTTTCAGGAGACTTTCACACCATTTTCTGAAGAGTGATGAAAAAAAAAGTTTCAGTCCTATTTCTTCTCTGTACTTTCATGTAGCTCCCACAAAATCTCAGCAATCAAAGCTACATTTATGTTTTGTAAAAGAAAACAACACAACAGTTTTGTTCTGAATAAGTTTTTTGGTTCAATTTCCCTGTTCAGCCCAGTAAAGTAAATAAAAAAATTATATATATACCTTTTGATATATTTCTGCAATTCAATGAATTTAACTGAAATCATATGTGACTTTCAAGAAATGTCAGCCTGCGGTCTCTATTCACATCTCAAGAACAACACTTTAAATTTACACTGAGTCCTTAGAAGTCAATGGATTCAATCCAGTGTAAGTGACAACAAAGTCTACACTGTGACCCTAACATTCTCCCAGGACAAGAACCCCATCTGTAATTGTACTTTTTGACACATTACAGTCTAGGCATACAAATCGGCTGCAGAAACCTACTTTCGAACTTTGCTTTTTTTTTTTTTTTTCTTTAGACTGCTATCTTAATGAAAGAATTCAGGGATATTTTGCCATCAAAATATGTAAAAAAGAGATGAATGAATCAAACTTCACGAGCCTAAGTCAGCAAGTATATGTGAAATCCTTTCAACACCACTAACCAGCTATTCTTACACCTATACAATTAAAATAATGGAAAACAGCTGCAAAGATCTGAAGAGATTGTTCAGTTCATCCTTCACCCCAAAGAAGGCATCAGCACTTAAGAGATTAACTAGGATACAAAATATAGTTTTCCTTTTGCCTAGCACATGAGGGTGTGCTAGAAACACAATGGTATTCAGGAAGTCCCATTTTCAATATTTTCAGGATTCTAGTCTAGGAGCCTAAATATGCAAAGGAAAACTAAATATTAGTTGCCTAAATGTTTGTTATGTTCAAGTTAGTTCCAGCTGGCAATTATCTATATCTGCACATACAGCCTGACCCAACATCCACTGAAATCATTGTGGATTACTTTACCATTAACTTTCACAGACTTTGGAGTAAGCTCCTATCCAGGACCCCATGTGGAATGCACAACTGCAAACAACATTTCACACAAATTTGACTACATAAAGCTCATCTATTTCACAATTCAATCTATAAATGATGACAAAATGGCATAAATGTTTATGAAGAAAATTTATTGAGCTAAATTAAAGCATCATTCTTTAGATCAGAGTATATTAACATCATCACAAGTGAATATAAAGGCATTTCCCCTTCTTCTCACATACTACTGTTGCATAATAACTTCACACACCAGAATAACAAGCAGTTTCTTTTTGCAGCTCCCATAACAGCTCTTAACAAGGCTATGAGGACAACTCACATGAAAAATTCAGATATCTATAGAGAACCTTTAAAAACCACTAAAGCTTTGTTTTACTTGTTGTTTCTTAACAACAACCTTTTGCCATTCTGAATATTTGCTGTACAGTGGAGATGTTAATAGTTACCCTTGGACTGTACCTTATCTTTAACTGTAAACCTCTTAGGCAGTGCATTCACATTTCATGTCCTTTCACAGTGCAGTTCACTTGGAGACAAAAGCAAGAGGAATTTGTTTCAGTTGAGCTGTTCCTTTTTAACAGAAACTTTCCAGCTCACTTGCAGAAGCTGCCAAAAGGGAAATCAAAGATTGAGATTAGCATTTTTTTCCTCAAGATTTGAAAGAACAGTAAGGTCATGGGGATTTTAAAAATTTGTCATTGATTAAAGTGTCATTAAAGTATTTGCTAATTGATGGGCTGTCAACTATGGGACAGTACTACACCTCTAATCCTCTCATTGTACAGTCTTCCAAGATGTCATCATCAGATCTTACATTTGTCCTGTTGGAGACTGCTTCCAAGTTTTATTCTATTGGTAGCAAGCTTGGTTCCCTGGCTAAAAACTGTACCTGGGTCATAACTTAAAAAAGCACTTTAATATTTCCTGTATTAAAACATACCACACAAATGTAAAAAATTTTCAAAATTATTAAGCCACAGCAGGACCAGAGCTAGAAGATTACTCAAAAGTGACAGACACAACCCTGTTGTGCCTCTATCATGTTTTTTCAGGAGTGTAATAACTATTCAATCTGCCCATTGTGTGGTTACCAAACTTTTCTTTCAAGAGTGAAATATTATATCCTAGTTTTGGATACATTTTACTGTGAATATGTATATATCTATATATTTTAAAGTACATAATATAATGGTGACAGTATTTGAAAACATACTCTTTTAAAAAAAAATCAGGTAATTAATGCTGTTTGTTTCCTTAATTTCTTCTAAGGTTTGGGACCAGATAACACAACATGGACTTCAGCAGGGAACATATTATCATTTGGCCTTTTTTAAATATCTTCCAATCTGCGATGTTTTTGTTTTCTCTGGCAGAGGTCTGCACTGTGCACTACTGTCAACATTGCCACCAAGAAAAATGCTACCCAATCTGGTTCAGATCATCTAAGACCTACACAAGGGACATGTCTGCCTATGGGGGTCTTTACCTTAATAGTGGCATTGGGCCTAAGCCTTGATTTAAATTCCCAGGCAACAGATCTATTAAAGCTATATTACTAAGGTTCACACTGCCCCTGAAAGCTTTATTAAATGATTATTTCACAGCATGGAGGGAAATATGTTGAAAATTAATATGCAGCATCAGCCAGTCATGGCTTATAGCTGAGACACACGCTTTGTATGAAAAAAAGTAGAATTTTCCAAACAGGAAATTGTAAGTGGAATTCTTTTAATTAATTTTACTTGTCTAATCTGAGTTCTAACACTACAGTCAATGGGAAGAAATGGCTATTGGTAGATCTGATTTCATCTTTTCTCTGTCTTAGGAGACCAGTGTCAGGTAGAATGCGTTGCCTTCTAGAAGTACCCCTCTGGTTCTGCAGACCAGAAAAGGAGCACAGCTGCCTTGCCAGAGTAGCTACAGTTGAAGAACACAAACCCAGCTTATATATAAAGGAGTAAGATTTAATGCATCCATACAGCTCATAGGATTCTGACAGACTTAAAGAAGCATCTTGAATACATACAGGATTTAGTGTATCAGATTATCCATTTAATAGAAAACAATGTTAGACAACTAGTCCCAAGTAAATCATGCCCACACATATTTCTTCAAAAGAATTATTCTGAAACAGTTAACTAGCTAAACTTTTACAGTGTTGCCAGTCAGAACATACATATTTTCTTCTATAAAAACATGATTACATGCTTGATGAAGGTGATTTTTTAATGAACAGATAATACCTCTAAATAATTTAAAGATAAAATCTAACTGAACAAAATTTGTCATTTTATATTATTACATTGCTAATAAATGCAATAATTTGGATCATACCGTCCTGAAGTTATGAGCAATTAAGTGAATGGGCAAGTTCTCGTGCTGATTTCAATTAACTTGGATGGGGAGGTATAGGAAGAGCCCTGGAAGACAGCTCCTGCCCTTGTGAGCACCAGGTGGCAGACCGGCGTTGACTGACAGGTCTTCATTTTCTCCTGCACTCCCCAGCCCAAAAGCTTTCCTTGTTCCAGTATTTGTCCGATTACCCCTGTTCTGAATGTCTTCTACAGTTTTCTATCTACTAAATAACATACACTCACCCTGGGGATTTAAGGGCAAAAATACTTTTTGTGGAGAATATGATTCATGGTTTTCATAAACCAATCCATGCCACCTTACTGATGCTGAAATGACAGGGAATTTCCCTCACTTAAGGTTTATTTTCACAAATTAAACTCTGAATTTTGCTGGTAGGTCAGAACACACTAACACACCCCAAAACATTAAATAACCTTCAAAACCATGTACAGGAAATATAAGCCATATAAATCTTTTATCTGCTAGGTCATCATGTTTTTCACAGCACACAAAACAAAGGTTGGTTCAAAATGAAAAATGGAAAATAAAAAATAAAATTTGACACAAATATGCATTAACACTGGAAAAAATACTGGATAAGCGATAAGCACACATTATAAAGTTTATAAGACAAGTTGAACTAGTGTAAAATCAGGATCTTTATTAGGAAATAAGGTGTAAAAGGTCATGTTTTGGCTATGTAAGCTACTTAGAACAGGTGTACAATCTGACAAAGTGAACTGATTTTATAGGTTTTATTGCTAATCTCTGTAAAAAAAATAAATTTTGCTATATATAAAAGAAATAAATTATACTAAGATGTACCCTGAATTTCTCAAACATCCATGGAAACTATCCTACTTTGTTACTCATCATTTTAACTAGTCTGATTTTCCATTTAATGATAGAAATTTGCCAACAAAGAAGGTGACAACAACAAATGAAAGAAACAGTAAAAAACCTCCCACATAGTGCTAAAACATTTTTTTAATATCAGAGAAACAAGTTTAATTAATGTGTATAAATGTTTCACTGGAATTGCCTGCTAATTCCTATCTGTATAAACCTGCAAGTCATTCTTACTCACTGGAGCTTTTCTGCTAAGCCAAGCAGTCACTCTTTTCACCTTGTAAAATTGCACTCACATATACAGATAGCTCAATTTTCTAAAAGAGACCAATAATAATAATTTATGTAATTTACAATGTTGATTTAGTTTTTATTTGTCCGTTTTGGTAAACTAGTTTTGGACTGGATGTTGCTCCCTGTCTGTTCATTGTTTATGTAAACATCAACAGAATTCTTTGCATATTATCCAGAAGATACCTAAAGTATTTCTGAAGCTGAGAAGGCTGCATTTTAATAAGAAGTGTTGTCACTTCATATTGCTAAAAGCGTAAAAATATATTAATTTACAAGTTGTGACAGTATAAATGAAAGTAAAGCTAGTAAAATTGCGGGGTTTTTTTTCTCAAAGAAGTTTAACAGGTTTGGAGAAGTGTGAAATGTTTATTGAACTATTAATTCTGTTAGATTTTCAAAGGTTATATTCAGTAATCAACTATTATTGTAGTAAGTATTCATCAACAAACAGCTTATGCACTGTTCGAATTACTTGCAACAAAGCAGGATGCCTGTATTCATCATCTTGATGAACTGAAGTTTACTAGTCTTCTGTCATAAATACATTCATTTCACTGCAGTGGACTTATCAAGAATTTTAGCCTATGTTCCTTTTACACTTTTTCTAACTTCTTCTTCACATATTTCTAACATTTGTGAAATCTCATATTATAATTCTTATGAGATTCTATCCATAGTGAGCACAGAAAATACACTTATAGAAATTATGTATAATTCTTCTTGTAAAGATCAAACTGTTTCTTCCAGAGCACTCTCATGGTTACACTCACTTTGGTGATGTTTAGAGACTGAGGACAATTTTATTCACAATTAGTATGCTTTATTCTCTTTAAAATACACCTGTGGTTTTTTTCAACGTGCAGACTGTTCTCATCTTTTAATGCTATTGTGACAGCATGGAAAAGCTTTATAACCTTAGATAAGTCTACAAGGGACAGGCTGTGATGCAGACTGTGCAAGACATCTCCTGCTGTATTATACAAATGCTGGTGGCAGACCTAAAGATAAGGGCAGATTGGCCTCTAATGAAGGGTCAGGAATAAAATCCAGAAGGGATTTCAGTTATAACTGTGATTCAAAGGGAAGTAGGGACAGTCTTTAAAGGTCATACCTGCTCCTAAAAGCACTTACAAAAAAGTACATGATCAGAAGTAATAGAATTAATACTAACGTTTTCAATTGGAACTGAGGTGGGATGAAGAACATACAAACGGGCCATGACCACAGCTTAGCTGAGAGGCAATACCATTCTGTACTACAGTAACTCCAAGGCTTTCACTTTCTATGTCAATACTCTTAAAATCAGTAGAGAACAATGGTGGTTTAAAGATTTTTTTTCTCACACTCTAGTTTGGAAGCTGCATCGTAATACAGCACAAAATTTCACCTCTGGTTATCAGTAAACCCTTTAAAGCCAAAGTCTTCAACCAATCCCTCATGCACAGCTTCCTTCACAAATTTTATAGTAATCACCCCATTAGACAGTATTTTAAAAACAAAAATAAATGTACATAAACTACTGACACTTTCATATTTGGAAGCATTTGAGACAGACATACTCAAGTGCTGCAAAACCATGACAAAGTCATAGTTGCAGTATCACTAGCCGTGCCCTATAAGGACATAGACTTTGCAGGTTTTACCTTCCTTATTTTGAGATAAATAGAAAAATATCTTTACCAGTGTTGTGAAATGGCTCTCTATAGGCATTTAAGTGTCATGTTTAACCTACCTATTTTCAGGGCTTTACAGCTTTCATTACAATAATTACAGTTTATCATCTTAGATGTTTAAACATCTGAGAAGGAGGTATAATGAATAATTCCATTATTTGGTACCCATGTATTCAAACATTATTTTTTGGAGTTCAAATAAGTTAAAAAAAAGGAAATATCTCCAGAAATAAATGAAATTGAAGCCAGATAGTCTCAAAAAAGCTCACTAGTGATGATCAAAAGAATAGGAATTTAGCAAACTGTATACTAGCTAGCACCAATGAGCCAGAGGTAAAATAGAGTTGTCCTGCACTTCTCAAAAGTCTTTCCTCCCCCCCCCACGCTGAATTGTTACCATGTCTGAGTAATAATAGCATGGTTTTATTCCACAGAGCCAGTTCTTTTGAGCATTCTGAGTGGGATTTGCTGACTTCAGTAAGGAAAGGGAAAAAAAAAAAAAAAAAAAAGTTTGAATGCTTTTTATTGCAGCTAGACCTGCAAAACCAGCACAGCTAAGAAAGATGAATTCTGTTCCTTGTTGTTCATCTTCAATAGAATTCTTTAAAATGCCAATGAAAAAGAAGTCTAGTTGTCATAGGTCATTAAATGTAGAAGTTCCCAGGCATGAACTGTGCTAAAGAAGCAAGATTCTGTGCCTGCATATAGGCTTGCAGGACAGGTGCCTCATAAATGGCTTGGAAGCAATACATGTCTTTTCTGAATCAGATGTAGAAGGGGACACACATCATGCACTGAAAACCAGCTCACGTTCCCAAAGTCACTTAAGTCTAATCACTGGCCTTGTACAGCCAGAATCCCAGTGGCTCTGAAGCAGCTGAGGCAACCCCATAATCAAGCCTTCTACACACAACTCTAGACCATGCTTTGGTGTGCAGGCTGCCCCACACATCTCCATCCTGTGTCCATATTATCCACAATGGTGGACACAGACTCCCCTTACTATTGAAGAGAGAGAACTGGGGGCAAAATGCTTTTTTCCAAAGGTATGTTGACATGGGAACTAGCTTTTGCTGTTGATTTGCCACAGCCTTGACTTCTAGTCTTCAATATGTAACAAAGCCTGTATTTCTCTTGGGTCATCTTTACAGCAAGTCTGGGCTTCAGTTAGAGGGGCATATATTCGTGATTCACTATTTTCTATTATACGTGCCTTTGAATTTTAATCCGTGGTACAAATTGAAACAACGACTGTTAACATTAATATGGTTACGGAGCAAGTGGTGCATAGAATCGGCACCTATAGAGACTTTTTCGACAAACAAAAATAAGTATTTTTTAAACCACACATGCAATACATAATTTTCTGTGCCTTAAAATGTGAACTACTTGCTTGTCATTTTAAAAACTAGCTTTAACTGATTTTCAGATTTCAAGCATCACTACAAGGACCTATTTTTTATTTTATTGCACTGGTTTCTACTTTATTGTTTCATTTTTTGTAAGTCTGTTGAGATCTCTTTATATGAGATATTTTTTTCTTAGCCATATATTATTGAAATGTCAACTAGTACTAGGGATCTTTCCATGGTTTTTTGAAACTTAAAAATAGCTTGGCTCTTACATGATACTTTAATAATGTTGCCAATCCTCTGATAAGTTGTTCACATCAGATATTTAGCCCCAATACCTAGTGCTTGAGAATCTACATTGATTCTTTTCACGTTCTGCCTCTGCATTCCAAGATTTATGAATATTAAGTTGTGCTTGCCCCAAAGCAAAAGTATACTCACTAAGATATTTGCTGAGATCAGGAGTCTCTCTGCCCCATTTTTAAAACAAAAGCATTAATAAGAAAGTGCTATAAAATGTACAACACTGAAAAAATAAGGAAAATTCAGTATTTTTAATAAAGTGAGAAAAAATTTTCTAGTTCAAAGCACCCTATCTGAGCCACCCTAAATAATGCAAAAGAGTAACAGTTTATGACACTTGTACAGAATTACGTCTGCTGAGAAGTGTGAATAAACCCTGATGTCTAAAACAGTGAGCATGATTTTTAAAAACAGTGGTCACCTAGGGTAAAAAGATACCATTCACTATAATTTTAACCCTTACAAATATGTGGGCAGGTACTATATTCACCAAGCTTTATAATTTTAAATGCACAGATAAATGTGTACTTATAAAATTCCTGAAATGTCTTTTTTTTTTTTTTATATAATTACATTTCTAAAATTAAATTCCAAATGCTTTCAGTTTCCTTTGTGATTTGGTCCATATTTAAAACAAGATGAAACTGGTACAAATGAGAAGGAAAAAAAGAAAAATCACAGAAAAAATGTGAATGAGGCGGTTTACTGTTTTACCAACAGGTGGAATAAACGTGCTATGGCAAAAATATCCCATTGAGATAAGTGCTGAAGCAAACTAATAGTAATCATTTATGTAGGTATATATTAAGATACTCACGGTTCGGTTTCTAAACTGTGATTACATAATGTTACTTCTGCCCTTCTGTTTGTAATTACATTGCTTTCAGTTTTATATATTAAACAGTTCCCCAGTTGCTCTTTAGAAAATAATAAATTGGTTAATTTTAAGAGCAACCACATATGGGTAAGATAATTCAAGAGATACAACTGAGTAATGTAATTCTTTTTTTTTTCCTACAAATATTTATTATAAACTAAAAATAGAGCTCTTCTGTGTTTATTACAGTAAATATTCTTATTGAAATCAACAGTATATGAGGTATTCCCATCAGGTTCTGTATAAGCCATTATTGAAATATCTCATTGCAATTATTTTTCAGCAATTTCCTCCCACTGTTATTCTATATATTACGATACATTGAGCATAAAATAAGATGTTGGTATCTCTCAGGATAGCTTCTATTGGATTATGAATTAAGATGGATATAAATTGGATTGCAAATTAAGAAACATGAAAAGTCAAGGCACCCCTTGGATATAGAATGCTCACTCTGTGCAGCAGAGATCTCACCTCCCCACCAGCATCAGGGCTGACACTCAAGACACTTCAGGATAACGCTCTTATTTGCCACACTGGCAGAAATAAGAAATTCCCTGGCTTCAAGTAGTGCTGGAGAAATTTATTCTTCTCTTTACTGGCAATTGCTATGTAGGACATTATATGGATTCCCGGATAGCATTAATGGTTCTGTTTTTTGCATGCCTCAGGCCACAGGGCTGTGATTACTTTTAATCAGTTTCAAGACTCCCCACCCTCAGCTGTGCTTTGGTTATCTTCAGACTGGATCAGTACATTGTAGCCTACCTACCTCAACACTTGGAAGTTTCCCTGAGGCTTTCAGGCTATGCAGAATGCAGCTTGCAGAATGAAACTTGAGGTCCCTTTCCTTCTCCTTACTCTCCCTACAGGAACTTTACTGGCTGTTCCCTGTTTCCCATCGGTAATCCCAAGTATAAGACAGCAACCAGAAATCCTGCCTTTTATTCTGCAAGGCAATATCATAAAACAAAAAAAAAAACCAAACAAGCAAAAACCAAATCCAAACAAAAACCAAAACAAAGCAAAATAAAATAAAACAAAATAAAATAAAATAAAATCAGAAATAACAAAAATTGTCTCGGAAGCTTTCAATGTTGTTTCTTATTTGTATTACTATTAAGTTCCTTCTGAATACTCAGGCAAACACATGTCACAGAATCACAGAATCAGAGAATGTTAGGGGTTGGAAGGGACCTCCAGAGATCATTGAGTCCAACCCCCCTGCCAGAGCAGGACCATCTAGTCTAGGGCAGGTCACACAGGAACACAATTCATTTTATATGTTCCTGACAAAAAATAAGTCTCAAATCACCAGTCTGTCTGATTGGAAATAAACTTTATCAGTCTTCAATCTCCAAAACTCAGTTTAATGGGTGCAATGAGGAGACAATCCGTGCTATTTGTCCACAACCACAATTAAACAGATTCTGCTATTCACACTTGTTCCTCACTCATTAGCCTTCTTAATTTCTCCAAAATTTAGAACTTAAGTGTAATTGACCTCTGCCAACATAACAAGCACACTTTCTGTTTCAAAGGATCTCTAAAATAACTGTCATTGCACAGCAATGCTGAAACAACACAAGTGCTTGAAGAGGGTGAATATTCTTGACAACAGTAAAATAATTTTCACTACCACATGCTATCAGTATCAGTATCATAACAAACACCAAATTTTCTATGATTGTGGTAAAATCACATCAATGTAAGGGGTGTGGAGCAACAGGAAAGATGTAATGATCGTACCTTGTGCATATGCAATTCTTATTATTCAAAACAAGAAAGGAGAGAAAGTTGGAGGAAATGTATTTACAAAAGTCCCTGGTGCATAATACATTAATTATCAAAAAGGGCTCAGCCAAACACTCATACAATTTATATAGCACATCAGACAAAATATGCCAGCTATTCAAAAAACAGCGAGGCAGATGAGATTAGGCTGGTGCAGGTTGTCTCACTGACAGGCAGCGTTCTAGACAAGCAAGCGAACATATTACACAAGGACCTACGCAAACTACAGAACGATCAAAGACCGTTTCAATATCATAATGTAACATTGTAATGGGAAGGCAGGCAGGATGATAAAAAGAAGCAGATCTCTTTGAAATGTGAGTCAAGAGGAAAAAAAAAAAGTGACAGGCTCATAACATTTTCAGATGAGGATTTAAGATTATGGCACCTCCCGCAAGAACAACATAGGAGATGAACACCAACACATGCAGCTGTGAAAACAACAAGACTAGCATAATTTTTACAAGCTATATAACTCCACTAATAGAGGACTCAGCTAATTCTAGAAAGGAAGATATCCAAGAAGGATGGAAGGTCTAATTAAATGGAGAGCAACACTGCTAAATAGTCTAAAGTGGTTTTCTGCCTTCAATACAGAAACCACAACCTCCTATAAAATACCAGGACTGGGCTCCAATGATTTGCCAGCAGCAGTTTCAAAAGCAAAAAGTGGCAGAAACTCTTTGTCTTTTGGAAGTTGTCTGATGAGCAGCCATAAACTCAAGTTTAACTGAAAGGAGAGTTTTGCAATTGTAAAACTGAGAGCTGCAGTACCATCAGCTACCAGCTTTTAAAAGCTGCCATTTGCAACACTGGCTGTGGGAAGCCTAATGCAAGTTTAAGACTACAGCTGCAGGAAAACGTGTTTTTATTTAAGGTTGACTACAAAACTTTTCTTTACTCATTGTTGAAATACAGGTTGCAGGAAGAACAGTTTTGTCCTTCAACTGGAAAAGTATCCAAGGTCCAGTTATCTCCTGCTGGTAAGACTGGCTGAGCAGCCACACAGTGATGAAAAGAGTAAGGGCAGAATCTCTGTACAAACAGACAAGAGAGTGTCATGAGCATCCATGGAAAAGACAGTTCAAACCACTTCACAGTGTGATAAAGGGGAAAAAGAAATAAATAAAGACAGACAAATAAGAGTTACACTGGAAAGTTACAGCCAAGTTACACTGGAAACAGTAAAACCAAAATCACAGTTAAACCATCTGTGGGCAAAACATAGTTTTCATTTAATGGGGAACAGTATACATGGCTGCCCCACAGTCTTGTAATTTCTCTAGTTACAAAATAGCATCAATATGCCTGTTAAAATCACCAGCAAAATCAACTGGTACAATTTTCCAGTTGTTGATGGATTCTTAGTTTGGCTACCTCTTATACTACTTCTATAAAGTAAATCTCTATCTTGAGGCATAACAGAACACCAGGTAGCAGGTTAAAAATGCTTCTAGAAGTATCAGCCAGTTTGGTCCTATCAAGTTAAGACAGTCTAAATATATAAACACAACACAGTCTGCACACAGCCTTTTGTGTCTGCCAGCACAAGTCATATACTTCAGGATAAGCATTGGTTACTTTTCAAGACGAAATTTTATCTCTTTTATAAGCTCTTTGAATACCTCTTTCTTGCCTTGCTAATGAACTCTTGCTCAAGCCCAAAACAGTTAAAACAAGAAATCAAAGCAACATAAAAAGTAAATATTTACAAGTACATGTACCAAGGAAGCCAAAGTGGGAGAAGAAGGTAAGAAACAGTAGGTTTTCTCTCAATGCCAACTTGTAGGATGCATGCTGTATGCCCCATAAAGAGGCTGGTCACCTGGCCCACAGGAGTTCCAGCCTCCACAACTCTGATTCGAGGTAGGGAGCAAAACTCCAAACAACTTCAAATGGGAGAATCAAATTCAGCAATTCCTATAGTACCAATAACAAATAAACAGAGGGGAAAAGAAAAAAAAAAAAAAAAAAAAAAAAACCACAACAATGGGATGTTTATTCAAAAATGAAATCTCTTTTTATTCCAAGAACCACAATTTACTCTTGCTGTGATTTCCTTTCTATGAAGGGTGGTGATTTGCTGGTGCGTACAGGGAGGGGGAGGAAAGACAAGGTATTCAAGTTTTTTAAATGTTTATCAGCTAATGCCTGGCTTTGGTCCAATAGTCTTGTTTACTCATTCCAACCTTAATATAGTCATGAGCAAAGCAGTTTGTAATGAGGAAGAATGTTGCATTTATAGTGGGTAAAAGTTTCTGCTTCCCGATTTGTGTTGATTTGGCAGCTCAAGGTAGAAGGCTTTTTGGAGGCTTATGGGATCTTCATTTTTCCTTATGGGATCTTCATTTTTCCTTATTTTGAGCTTAAAAAAAGACAAGTGTTCATAATTCTTCATTTCTGTGGAATTCTTCGAAATGTTTTTCTGTAGTTTACCTAGTATTGTGAATTATTCCCTTGCACAGCTCCACAAGCTACCCCTGTGCAAGGAAAAGAAGAATGAGATAAGAAAATGATGAGAGAAGTGCCTAGGGAAGACAGCACTCCACTGTACATTACAAAGATCAGAGGGAGCCCAGAAGCAGAACTACAAAAAAAAAAAACTCTGTTCACAACATGCATCGCAGTGCAGAAATTCCTACAAAACTAAAATATCATTGTTGTTTTTGAAATCAAAAAAGCTGGGGGAAAATTTGCAGAAGGGACCTCACAAAAGTACAAGCTAACAAAGATTTTATGAAAAGATTTTATTGAGACATTTGACTTTAAACAACATATACAGTAGATTTTTAAGTGCAGTCAAAAGACTACCAGTCCTTGAATCCAAACCACCTCTATACCTGGTGAAGAAAGCTACTAAAAATGCATTTTATTTCCTTCTGTGAAAGGAATTCACTGAAACAATCAACCAAACAAAAAGCTTTCTGCCTAAGCAAACTAAGAAATTGTATTGGGAAGAGTTTGGAGCAGCATGTCCTTCCCAAGATAATTATCTTGACTGAGTAGTAAAAATTAGGTGAGAGAAGTAAAATATGTGAAACACAGAATGTGACAGGAAATAACCCCTAGGCTTGTGCATACACAACAGTATGATTCCCTCAGTTTCATTTGCTGTCACTCTGTTGACTAGCAACCTCAGCTAATAGACATGATGGAACATATTTTCTTGGTATGTTTACCAGTTCTGTGACTGTAAGAGAGCACAAGAAGAGAAACCAAGGGACTGTTTTCTTAGAAAGAGAAAATTGAGACAAATGGCATTAGTGCTTTTAATAACTCACTGGAAGAAGACATGAAACAAGAGAGAAATCTACCTGATAACAGAGAGAAATCTACCTGATAACAGAGAGAAATCAGAAATCTTCAGGAGTATTTAATGGACTAAATGACTTGGAAGACCATTCAGAAAAGCTGAAATACATACATCCCTGCTGATTTTTGATCCTACTCTACATAAATTACTGATCAATAAACTGAGATCCCATACACAGTGGCTTATTTATATTATTTTAGTAATACTTACAACACTCTTCTGAGAAGCATGCTGTGAGTTGGTGCAAAATTTTCCCATCAGCATAACAAAGACAAGGAGGAGGCCTCAGCTAGCACAAGTATTGCTAATGAAATAAAGATAAGCCTTTGTGCTAATGCCTGGCATACCACTGTAAGTTGTACAGAATCTTGTATTGTCTTTTAAATGTCATTTATTGGAATAAACAGTTCAGCTAAGAATGTTTGTTTTCCTGACTTTTAAGTTATTTTGCTACTTCTTTTTAAGGAGTTATTTAGCTTCTGTAGTTCCAGAGGAAAGCTTGAAAATAAAAACCGTGTTTTCAGGCATCCAAATACTGGTCTGTCTTTCAAACTCTAGATATTTGTAGATAATACAGTAGTAGAACAGGGATCTCCATGATTAAAGATATTCTAATATGTAGCAGCTGATAAACATTAGTACATATGGATTTGTATTTGTATTTTATTTGTATAAAACAAAAGTAGACCAATTTGTGATAGTCTGACATTTTGTTTATTTGAAGAAGAAAAAATAATCCAAAATCAAACATGAGTTATGATATAGCTAAATTGAGAACTACAAGGTCTGCAGAAGGGATGATGAAGTATGTCTGTGTCATTTGGGAAGCACACATCAGCATAAATTTTTCTCTTTCCTGGATGGCGAGACTTCTGATGTTACTACCATCCAGAGAAGTCCAACTTCTACATGCTTACATACGATATTCCCCTGATGCAGTCTCTTCCACTAATCTTCTAAGTGTTGTATGTGATTCCTTCTGTGTGTAAAAGCTACAGGGCAAACTGCGATCAATGTGTAATTTGACTTGATGCCCTTTGAGTTTCCCAGTACTCTGAGACAGGCAAAATCACTTAGAGTAGCTGATTCAATTTGTCAGGCAGCGCTGTGTGTAACATGTGTATTGGTCCTAATTCAGCAGCAGCAGCAGAACAGGGTGTCTTGTCAGTCCATCAGCGCATTGGGCTGTTCACAGGAGCAGGGCAGGATCTGAGCCACAAGCACTCCAAGCAAGAATATCTAGTTAGAGAGGAACTCCTGTGCATGTACAAATATTAACATTTAGAGTCACATAGCCATATATTTTATAGAGATAAATCTGGTGATTGTAGAAATTGAAAAAAAGTTCACACATAACTCACCAAAGCTCTCTGAAGGAAAAAGAAATACTCCCTTTGGCTCTTTTTTAACATGTTTTTCAGTTTTCTAGGCTACCACCTCTCAAGAGGTTTTGAGGGTTTTCTTTTGGTTTTGGTTTTGGTTTGGTGTTTTGTTTTGTTTTGTTTTTTTTTTTCTCTCAAACTGCCTCACACCCTCTGTCTCAGAACTCTGAGGTGTATTTCTGACAAGGGAAAGGAGGAGGGAGATGCAGGCTCCTCCATCTAATACCAGTCTCAGAAGTGAAGTTTTTTTATACAAATTGGCAAAGGTAAAAGTTCCCATGCCACAGCAGACTGTTACTCTGCCATCAGACCTTTATACACAGTGTTCGAAACCAGCTTAACAATAGAAAATTGTAATACAACAAACAATGCATGCCTGTTGCTTAATATATTAATGTCAGGAAATAACAATTTACACTAATTATATCTACATGTGAGCAATCAGTTCCGTTGTTTATGGTTAAAAAGTCCATGAAAGAAGGCTACATATTGATATGATCCCCTTAATTCCAGGATTTACCTGAAGGCTATGGTAATATTCATACAGATAGGGAGACTGTGGGCCTATGTAGATGCATATTTGTAATTCCCTTTCATAAGTAATAGTTTTATAAAATATACAAATGTGGTGTTTGAGTTACATCCCAGGATCATATCTTACCTTCAATTTGAAATATGTGAGAACACCTTTGGCCTCTATTGATAATACAAAAAGATCTAACCTGAGAAAAAAGTGAGATATCCTACATTTATTTAAACCACACACTACACCAGAGAATCTTTTATCAAAGATGCAGGAATACTTGCTTTTCCTGATACACTATTTCTCGAAATGTCAGGGTCCTAGAGAATTACCATTAAGTCTCCAGACAGCATGTGCACTTCCTGATTGTCTCTTCTATTTATCTGAGTTCAGAATTGGGCCCAAATAATTCACCCACAAGGCTTCAACAAGCAAATTAACCCAAGCAGTGCTGCATAGTGTGTTTCATACATAATTAGTAAAAGAATCAAGCATCCAAAATACAGTCAGCACAAAAGATTTCTCAAACAAATTGTGCCCTTCCCATTTTAGTTTTAACAAACGGCTTCAAAAAGTCTTTGCACTTTGCTGCAAATTGCCTTCCCTTTGTGCGCCAGCATCCTCGCTGGGGTGCTGATAGCCTACTCAGGGCACCTACAGTCAATAGGATCTTGCTTTTCACTACCCTGATTAAGTAAGTAATGTTCACTTCCCCGGAATCCCCCACGGAGCAGCAGCGTTCCTATGTGCCTGACCGTAACACCAGTAATGACTGGATTCTGAGAGAATTTTAAAACCTTCCTCAACACGCTTATTTCTGATTTTCAACCTATATGCAAAATGATACTTTGGCATTGTTATGTGATTTTTGACAGGGTTACAGTAAATTCATCATGCTAAACTGAAATGTTTCTGGCAGATGTCTACTCTGCAACAATCAAGCTATGTGTACAGTAAAATGTGACAACCACGGTGCTACTTCTAGTTGTAAAAATTACATATATAATACTTTATTAATGCTAACCGGGAGTACAGTTATGTAGTATATTATTTATTTTTTCATTAGAAAATTTTTAGTTTAAAAAGTTGCTTCATGTGTTACCTTGAATTAAAATTTTAAAAATTTAGTCTTGAGTCAGAGGTTGTTATTGGTAAAAAGAAAATAAACAAACGTATGTGCTAATAAAAACACAGTTTCTTTTTCAACCCTTCAGACTTTTTTCTTAGCCACTATTAACTTATTTTTTCAGTCATTTCTAGTTTTCTTCCTGAAGGTTACCCTGGAACAACAAATTTAGAAAGCTATTTGGTGGGAAAAAAAAATTGCATCATTAAAGTGGAATACCATAACTTTTCCAAAAGCAAACATTACAAAATAGGGGATGAAGAAGTAGGATTTATTTTGAAAGCAATTTTAACTATTCATATTTAAGGAAGTAAAGCTTAAAACACACAAAACAACTTGTTCCATGACTAGCAGAATTAATTTAATTTGTGTGATTTCAGTCTCTCAGCTCGATTCCCTTGCATTTAATAAAATGTGAAGTTCAGCTGTAGGTTTTTCCACACGTTCCACAGACATTTTTACTAAGTGTCCCTTCTGTGGATTCTCTGACAGCTTATAAGAGCTAAACAAATTCTGCAAGTGCCCCCTCAGTGGGGTAGCAATAGACCCACTCTCCTCTGTCATTTTTTTTTTCTTTTAACTGCTTTCATTTTTCATTTGGTTTAAATGGGAGCAACAGGCTTAAATGTTATTAGTAAGGAATAAGAAAATGGACAAACATACATGCAAGCACATACATCACAGTGGATTATTAAGACCTTTTCTCTCTGGAAACCAGCTTAAGAAAAGGGGAAAATTCAGTCTGTCACTGGAGAAATCCCCACATGTCTCACAATACAGTCCAAGAAACTACTCATGATTTCCATAGGGATCAATTTTCATTTTATCACGACTCCCTCAAGAACACCACAGAACAGAGGAAGTAGTCTGAGGGAAATAAATAAATAAATACACTTAATTATACAGTCTGTAAGTTAAATTTCTCCTGGAGTAGAGGAATGCAAAACTATTGCTGAATCAATGTAACAAAGTATTGTATTCACCTCTAGCTAAGGAGCAGGGAAGTGAAATACTCAGTGTCTACACACACACATCTGACCTTTCTTCCTGCTCTGAATTTCCTGCATCCCAACATGTGGATATAGCATTAAAAATGCCAAAAATAGCCAGTACCCACTTCTTTTCCCCAGCCCAGAGGAACTGGGCATTCTAGCTCTGTATTTTTGCTCTTTTAACATTTCAGAGTGTATTTGTAATGGTTATGATGAGCCTACTGACAGCTTACAACACAGAAATCCCAGTGGTCCTTTGTTTAATACACTAGAATGCATCTTGTCTTGTAAATTTTCCATAAACTTCTCTATCATAGATGAACTTTCATGCTTTATATCAGTGTGAGTGGACTATTTATCTTAACACTGCTACTCATCTTCTTTTCACAGCCCATTTTATTAACTTTTTATATTAAATAAATTCACTTTTTATCGATTATGTTTGTTTTACAGGTAATTCATCTAATTTAAAGTATTTTCTTAGGGACTTCAATTTAGCTTTGCCCTTGAAATTAACATTTAATGTGTTTTAGATTTTTTTTCAATGGAAATTAATCTTTATGTGAATTATTAGTCTAGAATTATAACCTACATTCACTATATTTGAGTGTTGGTATGGGAAACATCTATGACAGTCATGTTATCCCAGACAGCTACTGTGAGATAAAACATACATCTTTGTGCTGTGGAGATTCTGCAATAGTTAAAAAAGTACCATTTCAAATCCCTTTCAATAGATTAGACACATATATTGGTACCTCTCATCTTCCCACCAGTAAAGGTAAGGAAAGAAGGAAAAAAAGACTCGCCAAATAAAACCCCAGCCCACGGAGATGTTGTGGAACCTGTTAATGGAAGACAGTCAGGGAGCAATCCACCTTGTGGACCCAGAAGACCCGTCCCTGCTTTATCTGATGGATATATCTTAGTTGCAGAGCATGGGTCAGAAAATGTCACTTTTGCACTAGATAATATCTCTGAACACAGTAGATAATCTCTCTGAACAGTACAGAATACTGCTACTTTTCTTATATGTCTAGAACATATAGAGATGTTACACCAATGAAAGTTTTATGGAAAAATATTTTCTTCTCTTCTTTTTAACCTTTGACAGAATAATTCTATAAACCCCATTCAAATGATTAAAATAATCTATCACTACCACCAGACAACAAATCCATGAGGTATTACGGCACCACCTCATTTAACCTCTCCAAAGTGAAATGAGATAAAATCCCATCCAGTTCAATGTTGATTGATTTTCTATACATATTTTTTCTCTGTATATGCTGTATAGATGTATGTATGTATATACACACAGTCATTTGAAGGTAAGCATATCTTTCGGAAAAGAATTCATGAGCTAAGAATATCAGGAGGTAGATAATCAAGTGCTGGGTTTGGTAGTTTGTTCTACTCATTCCTATTTTCACAGTTACATTCAGGTAAGAAATTTGACAAATTTTTGTTTGGTTTTAGGTTTTAGCTCTTTCTGGATCTCTCTGGCAGCATAAGAAAAGCTTCAGAACACAGTAGTTGGTTCCTGTGAAGATACTGGTACAGTGTGATGAAGTGACATTTCAGTCTTCTGCTGGATAAACTGAGAAGAATAAGACCCACAATTCTCTCTTTTTAAAGATATTTTATGTCTTGAAGTAATTTCTGTGGCTCTGTTTTGGACTATTTCTGTTTTTCAACACATGATGGTCAGAAAGCAGTGTTCTGAAAGTGGTTTCCTCAGCACACATTCTTCCCTGCTTCCACTCAATGCATTACCCATTTAGAAATCAAAAGGTCACCATGAAATGCCACAGCATTTCAACTGAAAACCATTCTTCAGTACCTTCTTCATCATGATCATCAAGTCTTTTCAAAGTAATGTAAATTAATCATTTTTCTATGCAGTATATACTATATATTTCCTTTCCCTTCCATAACACAAAAACTTTTCCTCAGAAGAGGTTCATTTTGCGAGGTCCAGATTGTTGCAACAAGGTTCATATTTAATTTATTGGTCCATCAACTACTGATTCATTTATGCATTCTGCTAGAAATACTTCCAAATCATTGCAGAAAATGTTGAATGGTGGTAGGCATAGTACCAATTTCTGCAGAAACTCTCTAAAATCACCTTTCTAACAATTATTTCATTTGACAGCTACTGTTTGAGACCTATCAGTTACTCAGTTTCAGTCTACATCACCTGCACATATTAAAGGATAATCTTACAAATCAGGGTGTCATATAAGTCCTAAGCATTCTTAAGTGTTAAGAACTCAAGTACACAATACAGTTATTTTTATCAAACATATTTTCTTTAGTGAATAATAATTGAGAAGCATTTCCCATAAAACTATATCGACATGCATTAGTACTTTTTTCATGGATTAATTTGTCAGTATTTACAGATCAAACTTCTGATGATTTTCCATGAGAATAAAATGAGCTTTCCTCAAATTTTAATTGATATTTTTGAACACAAATAGTAAGGTAGCATCAACCTTTTGAAATGCAGTTTGTTTATATTAAAATCCCTTTCACCTAAGGTCTTAGAAACATATTGTAAGCCCATGCAAAGCTGCAGGTGAGTTTAATAAGCAAAACACCCCTCTTCTGTAGCAGAGATCTTTTTACATAGATAAATATCTGCTAGGCGTCAAACAAGGAATGAGAACCAATAGAACTGGAGAGAAAGTTTTAGTCAAAACACAGAGGATGCTGGATTTGTAAACAGAGCGCTGACAAAAATGGCAAGAAGCTGAAATTTGAGATAGAACAAAAATACATAAGTAACAAATAGATAAACTTTAATGACATGATGGAATCATGTTTATTTGCTAAGACAACACTTTCAGGTCTCCACCCTGGAAATTTTTTAGTGTTCTACAAATCATATGAAATTTTTTCAAGTGTTTATGTAGAACATAACATTGATACTACAGACTGTTTCCTTTACAGAAGTTCAGGTGTAACTGAAATACTGTAAACTTTCTTGCCACAGAAATCCATTCATGTTATAGACATGAATATATTTCTCACCTCGATAAACCATCCAACACCTACATTCACTGTTAGCAGAGAAAGTCCCAACACAAGTTGTTCCCTCAGTCTTGTGATACTTTGAAATGAGAAGCATAGCTCATACAGTCTATAATGCCTGAAATGAATGTTGGACTGAAGAAGACAGGTTGAAGAAATCAGGTTGGATTTCCTTGGACTAATCAAGAGAAAACGAGACAGTAGTACACAAACTATATGAAAGGTTAATATAGGAAAAGTTATGACAAGTGAATGGTGATTGTTCTACACATCCACTGGGAGTAGAACATGGATACATTAGTCTTACTTGCAGAAATGAAAATAAGATTAAATGGGATATTAGGAAAAAAAACTACTTTCTATCTGTAAGACTGCTCTAACAGTAGTGCTGAGTATCTCTAGGGTGCCCAAAATTCCATTCATCAGAGATTTTCAAGAACATGTTTTTAGACAGTTTTGGCTCAGATTGCTGAACTAGAAGTTCTCTAGAAGTTCTTTCCATCGACGTACTTGTGTGTTTCCACAATAGTTCCTTTGAAATTAGTATCTTCCAGTATTACCATTACTTACACAAATTATTCTGAAAAATAATTTCTAGCAAAAGTTGGAAGTTAGATATACTCAGAAACAGAGTATATTTTTGTCCTTCCCAAACAATGTGTGATACAAGTTGAGTACAATAGGGCCTTTTTTCATTTACATGTACGTATGCTACAAAAATATTATGATTCTCCTTTCAGAGTCTATAAAAATTAATATCAGCCTTAAAATTATGTGAAACATGTAAAAATATTATTTTAACACCAAAAAATATATTTTCACCACAGGTTTCTGCAACAAGACTTGCATATGCAATACATGGAACAATTTAAAAATCATTTTGATGCATTATGAATCACCTGTAAAAAAATAAATAAGTGAAGACATTCTCGATTTTGGTAAATATTTATAGAGCCAAACAATATGAAGTATACGCAACAATCAAATTTCTAGTGAAAATGTGTGCAAGTAGGTTTATTTTGAAAGGAAAATTTCTACTCCCAGTGTCATACCCAATTAAATTCTCCAGGTAATGACCCCATTTGCATAGAGAGCTGAACCCACAAGTGGGAATTTTAATGGGCACACCACCTGAGTACATTAATTGAGAGTGACACTACTTGAACTAGTTTTGTGCTTACCCCACTGAAAATTCTACTCATATTATTTTTAATGTCAAGCTACAAGTCAAATTTCAAGATGATGGATTTGTTCTTTTTTAAGCATTGAATTTGAATAAAAGAAAGCTTTAATTCTGTTATGCATTGCATAGCTTTAACTAATCTGTAGTTCTGATTCTCACCATTGCTTCATTTTTTTTCAGTGAATGGAATTTAATTTTATTCATTAATTTGTGAATAATTAGATAGAAAATAATGCCTTCAGCAGCTAAATTGCTTTTGGATTGCTGTTTAATGTACTTTTACCAGAATATGTGTTACAGTGAAGCTGGCATAATAGTTTACTAAAATGTAATTGTGTAAATATGTCTAATTATTCTTTCTGAAGAAACAAGACTGAATATAAGATTTCAGTAATGGATACCTTAATTTTCTTAAAATTAACCTCATGAAAGCTTGGTAGTTGCAAAGCAGGTTACTGATGCAGAGACAGTAGCTGTCAAGAGTAGTGGAATCCTTGCACCGTGCTTCCCTTTATCCTTCACATGCTACTTATAATGACCTTGAAGTTATAGTGGATTCTAAACCACGGCTGTTAGTCTACATTAAATATGTGGTCAAGGTGTCTCCTACTCACATGAAGAAACAGACAAATGGAGTTGCATTTCCTAGGGAGGAAAGAAACCCCACGTTGTTTAATACATTTCTTTTTCACAGCTAGTTCTTAGTCCTCAGCAACTGAAAGTAGCACAGTCTAAAAACTAGCATATATATGCCACTGTAAAAGATACTAATTTTAAATTAATGTCCTTCTCTTACTCTCATACAGCACTGTTGAGCTATAGTTACTTAGAGATGTTCCAAAGTTCCAAAGATACCACTTTCACAAGTCTGTTCAACTAAGAGTTGCATACAGCAATGAACATAGAAAAGATGAAGAAACAACTTACAACGTAACATACATCTTGTTATTGTCCTATACCTCCAAACTAAAAGCTGTGTAAAAAATCAATCAGACAAAACAAAACTAAAAAACAAACTAACAAAACAAATCACCTTGTGATAAAGCTATAGAAGCAGAGGTGGGCATTGTGGAAAAAGACTGTAACGTGAAACACATACAAGTTGTCATACAGAGTATTCACAGTGTGGTCACTGTGCAACTTGGAGATGAGACAATTGCAGAAGCCTACACCACTGATTGAAGAGGAAATTTATAGTGCTTGGGCACCAATTACATACCCTACTGAGATGATATAAAGACCCTCAATTATAGTGGAGTATTTTGTCAGTTAAAATAGCATATGCATATCAGAATAAAAATTAGTCAGATACTATTAAAGGTATAAAAGGTATTATAAAATCTTTCATCTAGCGTTCCACTTTTATGAGTATTGAAAGGTAATGTACTAACAATTGCTATAATATACATACATAAAAGAAGCAAATAGGATTGTACACAGTGATTTATTAAATTAAGTTTTAAGTAAGGTGAACTGATACACTAAAAGGCATATAGAGATTAAGATCACATTATCAAGCTCAACATCTGCCTGTTTTGCAGAATGGTAATTCAGAGAAATTTTTCTCTTTCCACCTACAGTAGAAACAGTCCATCATATCAAAGACTTCTAAAGAAGAGAAAGGCCACCCTTTTATGTCACTAGCACTAAATCACCTGCATAAGCAGGTGCTCATAAGGAAGTGGAATTTTGTACAAGCAGTCAATTTCACACTCAAGTACACGGAGCACAGTGGACAAGTGCATCACAGAAGCGGGTGCATGGTATTATTTTTATGTAACTTCTTTCAATATCCTGATGCTAATATTGAGTTAAGGTTCCCCTGCTCTCTTTGGAAGTAAAAAGGACTGGCAGAAGGGTGAGAAGGCAGGTAAAAAAATAAGATTAATGCCTGTAGGACTCTAAAGCTGCTAGGGTCACAATCAACACTACTCGAAGTCTTCCAACACATGGTGTATGTACTCACATATAGACAGAGAGAGGGACAGAGAGAAGATACCAGGGAGATATTTCTCTGATCTTTAATTTAATTTTGGGGCCAAGGGTAAGATTTCATATATATGGTTCATTCTATTATCCATGCTATCATATACCTATTGCCTTTCAGAAAATTACAAGACTGCTGGCAAACGGAGTTTTACTATGGAAATAGATTAATGCAATTGGCATTGCTCTCCAAGAACACAGATCAATATTGCAATCATTAAGATATTTTTTTTTTAAATGTGTGAACAGCTCAGAAAAGCTTCTCATTTAGAAGATTATAAAAAGAACGATTCACCAAACACAACAAACAGTTCTTAACATGAGTACTATTGGTTGAATTAGAGTCATTATTCAATTTACAAGTTCCCAAATGTTCCTAGTCCTGCTTCACAGAAGCCATTTTTTTTTCCCTGGAAATATTAGGTATTATGGATACTGGCTAGAACACCTATAATAATTATTGAATGGTGCTATCTGTCTATGTATTTATTAGTACCCTTACACGAACAATTATTTGGGCACACAGTTTCAATGGCAAGACTTCATAGTATGCAGTCAAGCATAATTTCTGCCCGTTTTTACATATTACCTCTGTAATCTCCAGGAGACATATCAGATTATTTTTTTAGACCCTCTAAGGCCCACATAGACACAGCCATGGCAGGACATCTGACATGTTTAAAACAGACATAGAAAAATCAGTGCAAAAGACTGCAGACATGCAGTTTCTGCAGTTTTAAAGTAGTATAAGCTTGTTCACATTTAGCTTAAGCCAACATGAAAAAAAAAACCTGTGCTTAAATCACAGCTGAAACAGTCTACTCCATCTGTATTTAAACTAACCGGTTTTTAAAACATACCTTACTTCAAAATAGTGGTAATCTGCATCAACCTTCATTTCATAGGCCATTAGACCTCAATGCATCTACTGCAATACTATGAACTAACTACACTCTTGTTGCTGCAGATGCACTAATATAATTTTCTTTTTGATCAAATTTAATCCTTACTGGAATTTCACCTTATTAACACTATTTCACTAAGGAATGAACTTGCCCTCTTAATGATTATTTTTTTACTGTTAAGAGATTCATGGTAGCACAGCTTCTGGCACCTGAGTTGGTTTAGCTCCACCTGTAAGATGACCCACCTACACTGGTCATCCTCTGTGCAAATCACCCAAAGGCCAAAGCCTTCAGGAAGTGTTATAACAGAAGAAAAAAAAAAAAAACACAAGTAAAACATTACATTCTCATTCAGAAGAGTAACAGAGCACGACTGGAAGTTATAGCAAAGTTTCAAAATAAAGATCTTTATTTCAAAATAGTGTTTGAGAATAGAACATCCAGTTGATATAAAAGACAAATAGCAAGTTATCATTTTTTCAAATGGGTCAGTTTGTGGAACTATAAACTGAAATACTGTACAAGTTCACAAGAACTATTTAAAAATAGTTAAGTTCTGATATTTTAATTTTATTCAAACTGTATTTTCACAGTTTACTCCTCCTAATTCTGCTTATCTTAATTACACAAGGTGCTTACAAGATTGCCTATAGATTGAAAATTACAAAACAGAATCTAAGAATATAAATATAGAAAGGAATTCTTTAAACTACATAGTAATATTATCTGCTACAAAGATACATTTTACAAAAGTGCTATTATCTCTATGACAAACAGTAGCAGATTACATTTAAATGTCTAACAAATCACACATTTAAAATTTTTTTTCAATTCTCTGTAATACTTTGATACTTCTAATCACTATAAGGGTTAATAAAGACTATTTTCACTCTCTAGTATTTCACAAATGAAGTGGGAAAAGATGATGTATCTGCACATGTGTGTGACTGTACACATACACATAGATGCATGAACAAGGTTCTTGGAATTATTATTTATATTTTAACAGTACTGGAAGTAAATGTTTAATAGCAAATACATTTCCCAGGTTTTCATAATTTCAATAAATCAAAATAAACCCTCTAAGTTCCTGTAAGTAGAAATAAGGGGTTTTGCAGAGTAAACTGTATAATGAACTTTTACACAGAAAAAGGACTCCCTAGATAAGTATGTTCTTTTCTTTCTTCTTTTTTTTTTTTTTTTAAACACTATCATCCCATCATAGAAGTCATTTTTACCAACATCCAGTATTCATTAAAAGCTTGATATGCAATTGTGGGGTTTCCCAAGCACAGAACTGGAACTTCACCAGCAAGGCACAGACACTGGGGCAGGTCATAAGACTAGAAGCCCTATTCTCCATCCCCCAAAGCACAATCAAACTTGAAACAGCCATAATTCACCTGTCCGTGACCAGGACACAAGAAAGACAGTTCATGGTGCCTCCTAGCCCCAGCGAGCACGTCCCCACCACCACAGTGTCAACCATAGACCTACAATGGGTGGAGCACTGTCTAGACTTTTTCCAAGGTGCATCAAGTCCCAGTGCTCGCTGTGATGCCCCCAATTTCCCCAGAGGCATTATGCCTTAGAAAGGCAAAATGCCTCCAGGCACTGCCACTCAACCAAGGCACCTCTTCCCCCTTCCCAATGTGGTTTAGACTTTTAGGAGTCATAATTGAGCCCCACAGGCCTGATTCTGAGCTCAGGGAATTTATCAGTTTAACTATAATATTCCTTATTAGCCTGCCTATTACCATAATATCTTTGTGCTCTCTAGCTGGAGCTAAACCAATGGAAAATTCCAACATTAATGAAAATGCACTTAGTTTATGCAACAGAGATCTGAATCTGACCCAATATATGGAAAAAAAAAAACCACCATAAGAATCAATTCTTGTAGTAACTATCAAAAAACAGATAAAGAAACCCTCTGAGTAAATCTGCATTGCATCAGAATACACCACAACATTGCAGATGTTAAGGCAAAACGTAACGCCTCTCAGCTCCCTAGCATAGTTGAGGATTCAGCTATGTTACCTTCAGCGATAACTTGCAGTAGTAGGCACTACTAGTCAGTGTTCACGGGGAGAAGCTTTGGTTAATAGCAGACCACTTGTTGGCTTAGCTTCACACTCCTGTGGTCTTTAGCTTGTCACATTTGCATAAAGTGAATTCACTGCAGCAGAAAGAACCCTTTATGGTCAACTCACTCAACAGAAATATGCTATTAGCTATCGACGACTGTTGTAACAAGGCCCATATTTACATGAGCCAACAATCTACAAACGGGAATTCTGGAGTATAGATAGGAAAATTTAAGTATGTGAGATCAAGATGTGTAGGTGGTTTACAAAGAAAAGTTAATGAGCTACAGACATGGAGGGGAGAAACTAGCAGATAGTAAAGAAGATGGGTCCCATTATTCCCTAAATCTGGGAATGCCATAAACCTCTTTATGTGTTGGAACAAATTAACTTCACAATTTACAATGACAAACAGAGATATTTCTCAGAAAATCTGAATGGTATAATAGCAAAGAAGTTGCCCACTGGAACTGAACTGTACTTTTCAAACATCTAAAATCCCAGTCCTTTTAGTTTTACAGGATATTATACATTTTTTAAGTGTCAGGTTTTTTACACAGTTATTTAAAAATAACACTTAAAGCATATCTGAGAATAAACATTTTTGCATTTGCTTTTTGCATTTATTGACAGAATTCCTTGACGAAGTCAGTTTTACTTTGGTCTTTATACCCTATTTAAATTTGCCATCACCTATGAATGTTTCTCACACAGTGAAGAAATAAATACTAAGTTATGTGGCACTGGCTCTGGAGCTACAAATGCTGACAGGGCCACTTAATGTAGAGATTTAGATTCTTGAGTTAACTTCTGATAATTTCCGTTTTATAGCGAAATTTGGAAGATTTGTTAGTCTATTATTCAGTCTGTTAGTCTAAGGATATATTTCATGCCTATATAGATTTCCAAGTTTCTTTTTAAAAAGAAGCATTTCAAGTAATATTAGTAAAATGTAAGTTCTCTGTTCTTTTTTTTGATTGAGAACAATGAAATCTTGGTACTCTAGTCCATGGCAAAACTTAAATTTGCTTTAGTTTGCCAAACCTTCCCACAGTATCGATACTGATAATGTAAAATACCAGGAATCTCTCTCAAAACACTGAGATACTTAAAACAAAAGAAATACTGCCAATGTGACCACTGTAACAAAACCAGCAGGAGACTGTCGATGCTGACTTTTGACCGAAGTTTAAAATTAAAAAGCAAAATTGCTTTCAACCCAAAGAGACTGAAATAAAGACATTTTGTTATTCAGAATGCCTGAAAACGCATGTTATGCACAGAGGCATTTGAGAGCTTAAAGTAGGTAAAGGCAAATACTTAGGGCTTTGCCTGTAGTCACTCCTCTGACCAAAACTTCTCAATCAATTCAAATGGCAATTTTGCCTTCATACAGCCTGTGGTATCCGGCCTATAATTTGGTTTCAATAGTCTTCCATTTCCAGAGCCGAAAGGAAGCTGGAATGTAGCTTGAGTTTCACATAAAAAAAATACACAATTTGTGTTAGAATACAGATTTCAGGATTGCTTTTTAAAAAAAACATATTCTGTATAGGGAATTAACAGTGCAATACCAGCTGGTTGTGTGAAAACCTTTCCTTGTCCTTCTTCAAATGTATTTAAAGAAAAGCTCTCCAGTTTTATAAAGAATAAAATAAAAAGAGATAAATATTTCATGATGGGAAGCAGATCCCACAGCACTCCATGCAGATCTCCAAGCAATCTGAAGACTCACAACATGCGTCCATTATGCCACAGTCCATATCACATGGGCAGTTACAGTCGTCCCCCATCTCGTCCCCACAGCAGCAGCAGCAGGCCTCCGACGTGCAGATGCCACAGGATGCTTGTCCCAGAACAATGTTACAGAGGGTGAGAAATTCACAGAACAAGCAAGCCAGGATACAGTGAACACAGCAATCTTCATACATACCAGTTCAGAAGCATGTCACGTAGGGACAAACAAAACAAAACAAACACAGAACAAACAAACAAACAAAAAAAGAAATCGTTAATATGTTATTCTAAAAACTATTCACACTATCCAATAAGTAGTTGAAAAACAGTGATTCAAAACAGAGGTAATCTACCCATAAAGACTATGTTTCCCATCTTCAATGTGACTTTTGCAGCCTAACTTGTCTCCAGTTCAGTATTGGTTTTGTTGCAAGTTTCCTTTCCCCACTTCACAAAAATCCCAAGTACTGAACATCCATGTAGATCCATTTCTCCAGTCATTTATTACGTAAAATATCCATATCTATTTTCTTGAAACATAACTTCCTCCAGCAGGCCCACAAAGTGATAAAAAAAAAATTAAAAATCAGTTTAGCAAGGAAACCATCTAAAACTATTTCCAGCTTCTCCTAGTGCATCTTGCCCTTCTGAATCCAGTTTGCTGGCTTGCTAGTTATGAAAAAAAGGGAGTTGCCAAACATTTTTGCTTTCTTTATGGTTTTTGCACACCTCAAATCCAGCATAACAGCATACGATATGTTTCATATACTGTTGAAAGTACAGAAATACAATCATTCAAACCAGATTTTTCTGTTGCTTTTTTACACAAATCTCTTGGCAAACTTTTTAGAGTTCATACCTACACCTGAACACCAATATTCATCTAAGTACTACTAAATTCTATGAGATAATTAAGGTGTCCCACACTTTGTCTGTAACAAATATGGCACCCAAAGAGTAAATATATGGAATTACTTCAAACAATCAATACATCCATGAGCCATGGCAGGGAAACACAAAGTTTGGAACAAAATATGTATCAGTGAAAAGGTGACTGCAGGAGCGAGGGACATACTCTCCACCCATAATAAGCACATAATAATAATAAGCACATAATAAGCACATAATGCATACATTTTTATGTATAAACCTAACTAATTTGTAAAAGGCAGTGACCAGTCATCCAGAACGAAAATAAAAACTTAAAAATACAAGAAATATTCAGGATAGACAGCTGTTCTTTCCTATCCTCAGTCTTCATTCTTCTTTTTACTTCTTGCAAGCCTTCAGCTCCTTTAGCCACAGACAGTCGAAGACTGGGAAAATGTTCTGGTGAAAATATTCTGCATTATCTTATCCTTTTCCTGTCCCTGCAGTGTATCACAGGTATCTGCTATAAGAGGCCAGTAAGAAAAACAGGATACTGACTGGTCTGACCATCTACAGATGCTATGTTCTTACAGTTCACTGGCTGGACGCCGTTAACATAGGGAAAAAGCTTGCAATTACTTGCAACGGTAATATAATTATCAGGCTTCCTAAATATATTTATAAATGTCAAAAATGATGTAGTAACTGTGGTAAATATCTTGACTGATTAAAAGTACCTCTAACACTGCACTCTTTGACTGTAGGATACCGTAGCAGTGACTTTACACGAGCAAGCACAAATACTTAGAGCAGTGCAGCATAAGGGGCTCAGACCTGCAAATCTGTCCCAAGAAGTAAAGTAACTACCTGAGCTCCTGGCCCACTCTAAACATCACACTGCTGGGGTTTGATTTATTATTACTCTTTTTTTTTTTCTTTTTTGTTTTTCTCTTTCTTTCTTACTACACACCTTAGATCCAAACTTAGCTTGGGGATATCTGTACTGCAATGTGGTCACGGTCATAATGTACATAACAAACATTTATGTCCAAAATAAAATATGGAAATATGAGGAAAAGCAAGAACAAAATGAAAAACCCATCTCAAAAAAAAACTGAGAGGAAACCACAGGTGGTAAGACCCAGATTTTTTTAAAGAAAGTTGTTGCTTGTATGAAAAGGTTGCTTTTCCCAAAGAAATACTGTTGCTAAATAAATGACCTTCATAGAAAGCCCAGAAGATATGTGAAATAAAGCTGGGGAGTATCAGTTCACTGAAGAGGACCAAAGCCAGACCGATAGCGATTAATTAGCTGGTTGTCATGGAGATGGTGTCAAATTTGTTCAGGTACAATCTCCTTTCAGATTTTCTTTTAATATGAAGAAAAAGATAAAAAAGCCAAGAGTTTTATCTAAGAAGCCTTCATATAGGAGAAGCTGAGGGTTTTACTATTTTGCATTTTGAAAAACAGCTGAAAGACACTAACACCAGAATAAATTTTATTCTACAACTGTTTTCTTAAACAAAATACCATAATAATTATGTGCATAAATATTGAAAATAAGATGCACAAACAAGTCTTCCCTGCTTCACGCAGGGATATGTAAAATCGTAGGGAGAGAAATAAACATTCACAGAAATTATAATATACATATTTATTGATGGACAAGAAACAGACTTCATAGTTTTAACAAAAGGGACTGCACTCAGAAGGTACTTTCTGGACCCACAAAAGAACTTTTCCCTCCTAATCTTAAAAACCAGTAAATCAATACTTACAAGAAGAGGTTATGTTGATTTAAATAAAGGTATTTCAAAGGTAAAACCTAACAAAAATTGTCCAAGACAGAAAGAAATTTGCTCATTTAGTGCTATGTTGGACACTCTGTGAGAGGTCTTCGATCCATTGCTTCTTCACTGACTGAAACGCTAAAAAAATTATTTACCTACTGTTTATTTTTATTTCCTTCTCTCTGGATGGTAAAAACTAACTTTCCAATCAAAAATCTTTATATGACAATTTTACTTAATCTACACAAATACTTAACATAAAGTAGAGAGATCCTTTACTGCTCTCTTCATTGTTGCAATGACTCATTTGTACAATGAACATAAACTTTGATCCTGATTTCAAGGACAAACCTGAAATAACCATGCTTTTATATTCTTCATGTTATTGACTTTTAATAGCTATCCAGGTAGCAATTATTTAACACATGACAAAGCATGCTGTTACCCAGTCCTACTTAACTTGCTGAATTCCGAATCATGGCTCTAAAGGTCTGCAATACATTCGGACAAAATGGCTAGAAGAACAATTTCTTCTGTGTATGACTCTTGCTTCTTAGCTTCTTATTTACAGATGTAATTATATGGAAAAAGAAAAGATACAGTCACACTGTTTTTGTTGGCTTTTTGGTTTTTTGGTTTTGTTTGTTTGGTTTTGTTTTGTTTTGGGTTTTTTTGTAGTAATAACAAATCTACATGCTACACCAAACTCACACATCCTGCTCTAGTACCCATGCTCCTACAGCAGCCTGTCAGTTCCATAGAAAAACATTACAGCTAAAACTCACTTCCTTTGGCTGCTGTTGCAGGCTGTCATGATCAGTGGAATCCAGCCATGAAGAAGGTGCTATATAAAGCTCATTACAAAAGACATGACCCTCAGTTTTTTCAGTACCATGTTGAAGACCACTAAAATCTATTCCACTGCTTGCACAAGACTTTCTAATAATTCCTTCCAGTTTCCAAGACCAAAGAGATAATTGTAACTTAAAGATTTTAAATTTCAGAACTATTTTAACTTGTTAAGAATAAAGTCTATACTTAACTTTCACTCTTTAACCTTACCACAACAAAATCCTAATGGTTTTTGAAGATGAGTGAGTAGTGGAACACAGTAATCCAACTGGAAATAAACTTAATTTATATATTTGGGAAGAATTTGGAAAAAAAAAAAAAAGTAACTTTGGTGGTCTTCATGGTCTTCATGTCTGCCTACACATTTTCTGGACACTTTGAATATATTTTAGTATTTCCTGATAAAGAAGTGATATAGCAAAATCAGTTATGACACTGAATTACTGTGAAGATATGGTAGCTTAAATTTATCTATTTCTTTATGTTCTGCTTTTTGTTGGAGAATCAGAGATTTTCTCATTCTTCTTTTCCCATATTAATGCAATTAAGGGTGGCATGCATTTTAACAAGGACCAAACTCCATCTGACTTGCTGCTTATAATGCAATATTGTTGATAGACAGTTAACCCTCAAGTGTCTTGGGGTTTAAGTTTTTATTAAATACTTGCACAGAGAGAGAAGAAATTAGTCTGTCTCATTGTATAAACCCATCATTCATGAAGATAACCTTTTCCTTAGGACTTTGACACTACACCACACCACTCTCAAATTTCCATTGCTTTCCAATTCTTCCATTACACTCTTCTACAATTAATGGAGAAATACTGCACTACAAATCGGCACTAAACAAAAGTAAGGATGTGGGGTGTCAAACACTGTACAGAGGTATATTTTATACAAAAAGAAAACCCCAAACCAGTATATCTGCCTTAATTCCTTTATCAAATGCATTTGATTTCATCAAAGCATGGTATCACATTTGTTGACTATGAACCAAGCTCCCAAAAGCTACGTTGAATGGCATAAACTATGATAGGCTTGGTCTGTAGACAGTAATAGTATATTTTATTAGACCAGCTCACAGCTGGGGAAGAAAGACGAGCTCTCAAGACACTCAAGCTTATCTTTAATTATCCTTGCATTTTGCCTGAGATGAAAGTTAGACCTGAAGTTAAAAGGGTCATCCTATGCAGCATTTTTAAATACTGATGTAAGTAAAGCTGTTTCCTTCGTCCTTTGGCACACCCCCAGAAGTTACAGATTTGTTAGGGAACTTCATCAAAACTGTTAAACAATGCCAAGGCAAACAGAGAGCAAACCAAGTTGTCCAGTTTTTGGCTGCTTTTATCATACACACACATCCAGCTACTTTGTGCCAATTTTACCAAAGGCTTTATACAGTACACGTAGCATCTACTTTAAGTGGATTATAAACGTTGCCACTGAAACATCCAGAAAAGAAACAGCCTAAAATCCCCTCAAAATGTTTACACACTGTCATTCAAAGCCCAGAAGGCTCCACTCTATACTTTATTCTGGCTGTACCACCTATGCTCATTTAAGGAAAAGAAAAAATATCAAGAATAAAACCACTTTAATTTTTGTCCATGTCTTTAAACATTTGCATATGCATACCACTTTTATTTCTAAAGTTTTTGCATGCAGGTATTACCCTGTTATCCAATTCCTTCTCAATACTAAAATACATATTTCTTTTATTTCAACTTACCTTTTATCACCTTCTCTTCATCTTTATGAAAAGGCTCTACTTAATAAACAGACTTTTAAAGAGCTATCAACCATCAAAACTGTACAAGGGACGCAGAAGTTAAACTGAAAACTGTACAGAAAAACACACACACAGGCTGATCCATGCTGCTTTTGGAATGTTTGACAGTAACCCACCACAAACTGACCTAATAAGCTTTTATACCAAGCAGGCAGGTCACATATGATAAAAGGTTTTCACATCTGCAATGGTAAATAAGCCCACTTACAGGATGGTGACCTTGGTCAGCTTCTTACTAACTATATTCACTGAGTTCAGACAACACAAAACAAAACTCCAGGCACTCTGCTGTCTCACAGTAAGAATCAAAAAGGGCAAAGTCACAATCAAAAAACCACAATCAAAGTGGCAGCTGAGGTCCTCAGTGGGGGTTTACTCTGGGCCCCCACTGAGACATGAACAGAAGCCCCAGCAGGTCCTATGGGTGTCCTGTGGTCCGGCCACATGGGGCCAGCAGCAGCAGGGATGAACATGGAACACTGATGGCAGATAGCTCATGGCCACAGTGACACAGTTAGACAATGTAAAATCACCCCTGCACAAGTTTCTTGAAGATGTGCATTGCACAGACGTGGGGCGTAAGCTTACCGAGCAGCGGCACGCACGCCATCACACCACCGTGCCTGCAACATATGGGGTTGGTGTGCAGCCTCTGCTACCCAGCCCCCTCCAGAAAACTCACTGCACCCAGGAAAATGTTCCAGGAGAAATAAGAAATGCAGAAAGAACAAACTTTGTTTTTCTTACTGTGTGCACTGTAGGTATCTCTAGATAACAGAGCTACACTTACTTAGGGAAAAATACTGTTACAAAGCATAGTATACGTGGTATTTTGGCATTTTAAAATAGAAAACTATCACCTCTATTGATAATGAAAAATAAGATACTTCCTGAACAGACAGATTTCACTGCAAAACACACGGAAATTTTCATCAAAGCTTACACTCTAAACTCTCGATACAGGTTTAACCTCAGGAATAAAATGATCCAGTTAAAATATACAGACAAATTTAAGAAACACACCAATTTCCAAAATTTAAGCTTCTTTTTAATATGAAGCTTTCATTGCCATTGCTCTCACTGCAAAAAGTAAGACTAGTTAGGTGCTAGCTAGACTGTGACCTTGTAATATAGATACTGGAGGGAGACTTTTTTTCGTTACATTCCCTGTTTTCCACTCACTCCTGTTTAACAACATGTAAATCACCTGCCAGGACTGCTGCACAAACAAAAATATTAACCATGCTTAAAAGACACCACTCTTCAAAATGCCTTCTTAAAAACCACAGGTTTGACCATATGATAATGTTATTTGCCCATTGCCTGATTGACAACTGCATTCTGACACAACCTTGTGTAACAAAAAAATCTGTTTAGCACTTCATGCTCAGACACAAACCCACTTTGAATCAATTTCTGAAAGATAACAAGGGAAATTTTAGCCCAAGAAGAGAGATTCGCAGCATGCTAACTAAGCAGCTGCCTAAATGCTACTTAATGCTATAGGATGGATTTCAGAAGTATATGTATGTTTTAGGAAAAAAAGGGAGACATGGCCAGCAGATATTTCTGCAGTGTGAGGATATTCATGGTACAATGCACACTTATACTGAATTTCATTAAATAATACTAATTTAATGACAGAACAGTATGTAAAAGAAAATTTACGTCTGCTTTTATGGCATGCAAAAGGGGGAAGAAAAAAATCCTACTCCAAGTCAGACAGTCAAAAAAAAGTACAGTTGACTGAAAACTATTTTTCAGTTTACACAAACTTACATAAACGAAAGTAACATGGTCCTACTTCAGAAAGCGCCCTGCTACCCTGCTAAGAAAACTGATCACTACTTTCTACATATATGTACCTAGTGGTTCTTAAGACCCTGGCTTGATACAAAAGCTATTTGGTGGATTTGCTTTGTCTTCAGGATCAATTCAATCGCCATCAGTATCACTTGGGATACTCTAATAAATTAACGTAGTCAGCAGCGCGAGTTAAATAGTACCCACCAACCTCATGCTTGGATTCAACACCTAGAAGAGATGAAGTTGCATTATACTAAAAAGAAGGGGGGGAAAAATTATCATTTAAATGCACCCTGAAATGTTACATTTTAAACACTGGATTTCAAAAAACATGCACACATTGGGTGAGATTGTTCACCACATCTCTAAACTCAGCAGCACAAGATACACAGTCCAGAAAGCTGAGGAAGGTTGCTTCAGCCCTTGCTCATGGAAAAGGATAAGTGGTAACTTAAATGTAGTGCCAACCTACATTGTCAGTCCTTCCCCAGAGCCTTGTCCCCACGCTGCAAGCTCTCTCTATCTCTCTAAGAAGGTGGGCATCTAGTGTTATTACACTTCCTATGACCTATCTTGAAAAAAATCTTGAAAATAAAATGTGTTTCTCTGTTTTAGAGTGCCTCTCTGCTTTAGAGACCCTGGGAAGGAATAAAGTGAAGATTTCACCATACATACAGGAGGCAGGCTCCACTCACAATTGTTTAACATGCTACCACCTCCAGATTAATACAGCAACTGTGTATGCTCTCAGTCTTGTGAATATGTGAAGTATCACCCTAAATTCAAATTATTACAAATTACTGGAGTTGTTTACCCTGAAAAACATAGTAACTTGTGAGGTCACAGCAACTTGACTAGAAGCGAGAGCTCCATTTCAAAACTGAACTAAAACCTATATTCCCTCTTACCATCATCAACTTGTTATAAATGATTGCTTTTACTTAAAAACTGCATAACATTAAGCTTCATAAGGTTTTGGTAGGAAAACCTGGTTTGGTTTTTAAAAACTAATTAGTGACGACTTCTTTTTGCACCCTTTGCCCCCTTAATTAAATTCCTCGTCCATCCCTCCACTGCCCAGCTTCTTCTTCCCTTTCCTCCTCCAACTCTGCATATGTCACTATCATTTACCTTGCACTGCTCTGATACACTTATGTATGCATCCAGTTACCCATTTTTCTTCATTTCCTAACATCTAGATTTACTGTTCAGCTGCCTCATTGCTGTCTCCTTTAGACCTCCTCCTCTCTTCAAGTTGCTTTGGACAGGTAACACTGCTTCCAAATACAGCAGCTAGACTGCCTTCTTTTTAATCATTTACAATTGCTTTTTCAGGTTTCCAAGGTGCTTCTCTGTGCTATGCATAACAGGTGCAAAAGATTGACAATTCTCCTTGCTAGTGGTCTACCAGACAGAGTTTTGGAGGAAGTGTGACACCTCTGACATCAATAATTTAAAATAGAATTAAAATTTCTTTGACTAAAAAAAATTTATATTCCCAATATGCACTGAAACCTATCCAGTCCCTTTAAAAAAAATCTTTAGAACTGAAACAGTGTTTAAAAATTGCTTTTTAAGAGAGACACTCCCACTATTTCATAATTCCTTTGGTTTTTTTGTAGTGGAAGTTATGGAGCTGAGTAAGATTTCTTCAGGGACAATATGGATTAATAATAGATGCAGAGGAAGAGCAGAGCTGGTGAGTGCACTTACACCCTTCTAAGCTTCACTGGATGTGAAAGTGTTTCTAAACAGCATTTTCTAGAATGCTGACATGACTCCATATACTACAAGCTCATTTAAAAAGGCAGTTTTTGAAGCTTTTATACTACGGCTACCAAAATGTCTGTTACATTTTAAGCACTTCCAATGCAACTTAAATTCTGAAAGTTCAAAAGATGTGATCTATAGTGCAAGCAGAGTTTACAGTTGGAATAATCAATAAAGGAGTTGTAAACTATGGTGGGGGGACTTTGGTGGTGGACTGGTGGCTTTATAGCTTGCACTAGGGCTGTCCAGTACTTTAGAAACCAGCAGGAGCAGTAGTGATCTTCAAGGGAAGATGTGCTGTCTTGACCCTGGGCTTCATTTAGCTTTCTCATACACATATGAATCAGCATGCTGCATTTGCTAACCTTTTAAATGAGCATGAGCCCAAACATGCTCCTGCACAGGATGGGTGGCAAGTCTGGATGTTTCTTGATTCTATCCTGCTTCAATCACTACCAGGCTTTCTGTTCTTTCAATAGGTAAGATGTTGTAGAGCAAAATTATAGGTTCTAGAGAAAATTCTATATTTTGGGCTGCACCTAGAATACTCTGTTCAGTTTTGGGTGCCTTGCTACAAGAAGGACAATGAGGTGCTGGAGCATGTCCAGAGAAGGGCAACAAAGCTTGTAAAGGGTCTAGAGAACAAGTCTTAGAAGGAGCAGCTGAGGGAGCTGGAGCTGTTTTGCCCGAAGAAAAGGAGGCTCAGTGGAGACCTTATCGCTCTCTACAACTACCTGAAAGGAGGTTGTGGTGAGGTGGGGGTTGGTCTGTTCTCCCAAGTAACAACAGATAGGACAGGAAGAAACAGTCTCAAGTTGCAGCAGGGGAGGTCTATATTGGATATTAGGAAAAATTTCTTCTCTGAAAGGATTATCAAGCACTGGAAGGGGTTGCCCAAGGAAGTCATGAAGTCCCCATCCCTGGAGGTACTTAAAAGAGATATAGATGTGGTGCTTAGGGACATAGTTTAGTGGTGACCTCGCAGTGCTGGATTAGTCTCTTCAGCACTTTTTCTTTTTTTGAGGTTGGATTTCTTAAATTCAGAGGCCTGTACATTGTACCAGTTATGTGAACAGATCTAGGTCTCTTGACTTATAGTTTTTTGATACTGTATGAAGGAACAATACAGACGAAAAGTATCAGGCCAGGAGGTGAACTGGATTTCACATAACAGAAAAAAAGATAAGGGGAATATAAGAAGTACGAAATTGTGATTCTGGAAAGAAATATTAAAGGACTGAAAGTGCAACAGGAAAATAACAGTAGGCTCTTGAACCTAAATATGAAAATAAACCACAGCAAGGAGGACCAGCCCATGGCACAGTTCGAGTGAAACTGTTCTTGATGTTACTATACAGATTTACTGAGTAGGTTTGACTGAACTAGTCAAAGTCAAGAGAAGTCACTGAACTGACATCAGTAGGCTTCATTCAGGCCACTATGTGCAGTCCTTCTGATCCCTCTTCCTTTCATCTATGCTGAGAATCCTCCCCATTTCACTGAACAGTACTGTCTCCCATTTCTCTAAGAATCTGTGTCTGTAACCACACCCCAGAGGGTTTTTTTTTAAGCAGTTGCACCTATGCCGGCCTCAAGCCAACACAATTTATAAAGCCTCTGCACCCTTTTTGTAACAGGCAGGAGCAAAGCCCATTGAGAATATTCATGCTAATGGGAAGGCAGTGGGCTGAGGAGAGGGTCAGCAACTCTGGGACTGATAGAGTAATTATAAGCAGTGAAAACACACAGACAGAGCTAAAATATGACGAGAAACTCTTTGGGTTTGTTTTGAGTTTTTTTGGGTTTTTTTGTTTTTTGTTTTTTTTTTTCATATTTAAGCTGTGGATAGGGAGTACAAAGCTTTTTCATGCAAGTTATTTACATCCCAAATATAGCATAAGTCACCTTACACACTGAAGCACAGGTCCGGATTTTATGACCTAGTGTTTAGACCTCACGGGCAATCAGAACATCTGCTTATGGAACGTTTTTAAAAGCAAACTCTACCCTCATGGAACCTGCCATTACTGGATTTAAGGATTTACTATGCTTTGAAATAGTATATAGAACTTTTTTTCTGGTGTATATGTGATAATGTTGACAAGAGTTTCTATCAGTTCAGGATACTAACTAGAGAAAATAAAACATTGTCAGACTATGTTGGCCAAACGTTTGAAAGCAAGAAACGTCCCACTGCTTCAATTTCCTTCAAATGCTTAATATTTTCCTTTGGGGAAGTACCTTGTGTTTTATCATAATGATTTCTATTTGCTTCTGGAGCATGAGTCATGGTCTTCAATTATTTTCAGTTGATTGTGTAATTACTAGTGAGAATGAGGTTTGGTTAGTCTTTATTCAGTTTAGTGTTTTTTAATAAGAATTTCTGCTTACCTTCAGGTGAAGTACCTGGCTTTTGAGAAAACGCAGAGCTTATCTTACTCTTCTTGCTGCTGTTGCTGTTGACAGACAAGGTGGACTGAATTTTTCTGTGCATTTTTTCTGAAACAGGAGCTGAAAGTTTTCTGTTGTCTGCAGGCACATGCTTGACCCCGTTGTGGATTCCACTTCCATTACTCAGAGCAATGTGGCCATTCTGGATTTTGCCACTTTCTTCCTCACCCCTTTCCAGTGCTGAAGTGTTTGGCTGAGGCAAACGTTGAGGTTGTGCTTAAAATGAAAGCAAGAAAGGGTTATTTTAAATTGTAAATTGATAACTGAACACTTTAGGCTAGACTGGGAATGCAACTTTCATTGCTTTTCTTGATCAAAGAATAGACTGAAAGTTTAATATTTCCCCATCAAAACAAGAAACCACAAAATATCTTCAGATTAAAACCAATTATTAGGTATTCAGGAAGTGCCTCATGAGGCCTAGATTCCCCACTTGGCATTGCACACAAGGTTTGCAAGGCTCTGTGAATTACACAGACAGAATACGGCAAGCAGTTTGAAGGAGGAGAAAATAAAGAGTGGGAGGAAAAAGAAGGAAAACTGAGACAAACTTCCATTTTAAAAATGGACATAATGTGCCAGTTAGGGATTTAATGACAACAAACTGAAACGGTCAAAGTTAAAAAAAAAAAAAAAACAAAAACCTGTCAAGGTGGGAATCTGCAGTGGCCTGGTTAAGACTCCAAAATGACAAGTTATAAACTCATTCTAATGAGAAGGCATGAAACTTGACCGCTCTTTGTTATGCTACTGTGTCATAAAGGAGCATATTTTTAATAATATGGAAAATACATCACCTATGCATTTTAAGTGTGTATGTAAAGAAATCACAGGATTTTAATTTTTTTATGTTAAGCTTTGTAATAAAAAAGTGGTTTCCAATTAAAAAGTCTTATTTAGGAAAAAAAAATGCAGACTTTGTTCAAAAACTAATTAAACTATACACATAGTAACATAACCAGTTTTCCTAATCAAAAAGCATCACCTCTCATAACCAAAACACTACTGAATTGTGCTTGGACATAAAGAGGTTTTCAGACAGTCCAATCTTCAACTACTTATAAATCTAATGTCAAGCAAAAAGCCCAGATCCTACTAAACACTCAGCTGAAAAGACATTAAACAGTGCCAGCAGTAAAGAAAAACTGTTGCAGTTCAGTCTCTTTTCAAATGATTTCACAATGTAGCTTCACATGTAGATTACATTGTGTCCAAGATAACAATACTAGAGATAATTATAGCTAGCTTCCTCTAAAAGAAACTTCTCCACTGATCACTTCAGGTAGAAGTGAGCAAACTTTCAAATACTATTGGGACACACAGACCAAGATGACTCTAAAACGACTGTCAGTGTTGAATTTGCCTAACAAACCCTCCATGCTTCACTTATATCAATCCCATTGATACCATTCTCAGATTGCTTCCTCCAATTATCATAAATTTGTACAGATTAAACTTCAGATAAACCTTAAGCTTTAAGTCCTGGTCATGTTCACAGGAAAAAATAGATTTTTCATAATAGTTTAGATATGAACTTGTTCATTTTTTCTTCCATTTCGTATTTTTAATCACAGCAACCAAGATTTTAAGAAGATACCCTAGATTGCCCACATCTATCTGGGTTAGAATAACCCTGATTGAGTCGGCTATACAAAACTGATAATTTTGTGTTACAGGAATGAAAGGGAGGCTAGGGAAATTATGTCTGCTTAGCCTCCACAAAGATGTTACAGAGAAGACAAAGATCACACCCTTCCATTACCAGCAGCAACTGCTCATGAACCTCCAAGTCAACAGAGCAGGAGTACAATGCTGACACCTGAACAACTGTTGACCAAAAAGTTTTTCATTGGCAATATTGAAACTGCTTCTTTCCATTTTGCATTAGTGTGTGCAAAACCAGAACAGAACCATAAGCAAGCCACTTTCTTCACTCTGAAATTCAATTTGCAGCATTTACACTGTTAACATTTCCAGACTCTCATGAAGGCCCCAAAGCAAATTTTTAGGGAGTTTTCTCCTACCTGAAGAGGACTAATTAGAAGTATACTACCAGGAACCCTCTGCAGAGGTCATCTTTTTATGTATGTGCAAAACTAATTTTTTTAAAAATCAAAAACTATTCCTACTATTTTAAAAACAGTCAATGTAGACATAACCACAATCAAAAATAAAATCTTTCCTCTCTAAAATTCAGTGGTCATATCCACAGCTCCTTATAGCTTTATTTTCATTACCCTACTCAAATGTAAATTGTACCATTAAGGAACAGTGTTTTCCACGTTCCATGTAACGTTGTTTCTTCACACTGTGCTGCATATGATTCCCAACTGGGGAGTGGTGCAGTTGCAACAGTAACCCAGAATTCCTGGGGAGGGGTTAACCCTCTTTAATAAATAAATGCAATAGACGATATGAAAAATCCTGTATGTCTGGACATGCAAGTTTCTAAAACTGACAGTTACGACCTTTTCCAAGCCAGGTAAATTGGTGGTGGCAGCTTACAATTGTTTATATATTTTTAGTGCTTTGTAACAATACAATAACTTGACAAATTATCAAAAATTCAATCTTCAAAATTAGGTGTGCCTCTGTCAAACTGTGGATGAATCAGAAGCCTTAAGGAATCTAAACAGTTATATGTTTTTGCCTTTATTATTTTTTTCTTACTAAGGCGTTTAGGAGTTTTTTGGTGTTGGTGTGGGGTTTTTTATTTTTTATGGCATAACTGTGTTCCCAAAGTACTTGTACTTCAGTCTTTTAGCATTAACATACAACTTTTTAGCTGACTGGCTTTACAGTATCCACATGCAATACGCAGGTCAAATCAAAATGGAATAAACCCCCAAATGGATTAGTTATCTCAATTTAAATTTATTTTAACTTTATTGATAATTTTGCACTAGGGAGACTTGAATCTTATGGTTAAAATACACTTGAAACCAATTAGGAACCATATGACCGCATTCTAGCATAAAGAACAAAAGCAATTGACAGTTCAAGATTAAGCCACAACCACTTAGTTTAAAACAGAAATATTTTTACCTTATTTTTTAAAGGTTGTGTATATCTTAAAAAAAAAAAAAAAAAAGGTGTAATACGGGTAACGACACAATGCTTCTTAAAACACAGTGATACCCAGGGACTCTCACTCTCTCTTTAATGATCCACTGCTCTCATTCAGCTGTCTTTCTTTTTTCAAATCTTTACATATGTGACAGCTCTCAAAAGTAGACCATAGACCATCTGGCATTTTCAGAGGTGTAACTTGTGCAAATTCAGCTCTACTGGGAACACAATGCTATCTTCTGCCTGTGTTATAAAAGATACAATAGAATGTAGAACTTATGAGTTGTTTTGAATTATTCATTTTTTGCCTGTATATTCAAGAAATTTTACAAACTCTGCATTTTGTACTACATAATCACATGCGTTAAAGGTACAAAGAAACTTTTTGACACCTCTTTTCTACAGAAAGATGGCATTTTGTTTGATATGTGAACATTCAGCGCCTGTTATATCATTCTAAACAGGCCGTGTGCTGCTACAAAAGATCCCATTTTACACTCTATGTATGAGCAAAAATTTTATTCTTGATATTCAGTAACTAATGCAATACACATCAAAATTTCAAATATGACTTGGATGAACATTCAGCATCTTCAAATCAGGATAGTACTGGTCAGTCACTTACTATATGTTAAAAGATTTTTTTTTTTTTAAATCATTCCTCACACAACATAGAAATATTGTCATTTCAAACATCCACAATGAATAGTTTCAAATGTCCTAAGAAATACTGTGCTTTTTAAGTTAATATGTTTTTAATCTTTAGCAAAACCAGTAGATTTAAGTCAATATATTATACAGTGCTAACACTCCTGGATTTTCAATAAGAATGATAAATATTGGATTAATGATTCAATAGACTGAATCTTTTTTGATAGAAAACTAGCAGATAATGTAGCTAGTAATAACTATACATGAATCTGCTGCCTGTGGAAAAGCAATAAAAAGGCAATATATTGCTATAGCATATAATCTATTAGCGTGTTTCACTGCTTCCTTGTCATTGGTTTCCTTGCAAAGTGGGCCTTAATACAATAACTTCTGCAGTTACTTAAATGACTTTATGTAATAATTTAATTGTGAAGTTACTATCTGGTGAATAAATATTCGAGTACTAAATATTTAGTATGGTTGTGATGGTTTAGAAGTAGCTATGAATATTCTTACTCAAACTGTAGAATCCTTAGCACAGTTTAGATGAACAGGGACGTATGACAATATGCACTCCATCAAGACATTGTTTACACCTTGCAAAATAACAGCTATTCTTAGAAGAAAAATCCTGATGTATGCATTTAACAGAAAATTGTATGTCAATACAAGGAAACTCAACCAAAAGAGGACAGTCTAAGCTATCATTAGGGATTTTACACAAAACACAAAACAAACACACATGGAATACAGGCTCCTCAGAGTCAAAAGGAATCAAAAGAAAACATCAGGAGGGAGCGAAGAATTGAGACAGCTAATTAGTAGCCTAATCACATCAAAAGCAATTCCAAGGCAGCTGATACAGATGCCCGTGGAGTTTGCTAGGCTGGCCAATGCCACCAATTGAAAAAATACTTTCCAGTTTACAGCCTGAGTCATCTGACGGTGTACCCCAAGAGGTAAAACCACTGCTTTAATTTGTCTATGACACAGTAGTTTATGGCATCAGATTAGGCTACAGAAGCAATATTTTTGCAGGTGGACTAGAGAGGAATAAAATGTGCAACTCCTGGGTGTAAAAAAAGCGTGACCTTTGGTATTTTCAAATACTGAGAAAATACAGAATATCATTTCATTTGAAAACATCCTCAACACTTCTCTGCCTCCCAAAACAGTTGCAACCACAAGAGGTTGAGCTCTTTTTAAGAGACACACAGGTCTTGCTTGGGTCCATTAATGTTAAAAGCCAAGATCTACATGCTAATTTGAGCAGGGGATATTGTTTGATCTCAGTGGTAGCTGTTCCTACTCCCTCTGCATGGATCACACGGAAGAGATCACATGCAAGTGAGGTAAGAATCAGGCCTCTGTTTTTTATCAGTGCTTCTTCATGACACAGACCTAAGCTTGAGGGGAAAAATAAAGCAGATGACAGATAGTCATGGTTTGCACAATGAAACCAGGGGCTGCCTGGATTCTAGAACAAAATAAAGGTGATTCCAAATTGCTTCTGGAAAAGACATAATTTCTTGAGATGTAAAAATCAAGATTTCCAACTGACTAGCAAAAAATCTTACCTTTTCAAAAATATTACAAATGGTATGCATTCATATGCTCAATAAGCATAAAATTTTAGTGAAACCAGAAGAACTCAAATGCCTCAATCTCTCTCCCTCCCACTTCTCTAACTAAAATCCTGACTAGTCTCTACATGAATCTTCAAACTACATCAATAGTTTTCTCTGCCTAGCTATCCAGAATATTAACATTCAGATTACAAGATGTACCTCTGAGTCAACCTGTGAAGTGGCTTTTGTCAGCAATTATTTTTGAATATTTTCTAGGACATAAATAGCATATACTGCAGCTTCCATATCACAGAAGGCATACATTAACTAAATAACAAGGTACCATCAAGGTACAATCTATCTTTTAAAATCAATTTTTTACACTGAATTTTTTATACCATGCTGACTTTACAAGGAAAACAAAGTACCAACTAACAGCATCAACCACCTTTTTAGAATTGCTTCTTGTAAGACATGAGGACATCTTCAAAATGAATATAATGTATTATTATGAAACAGGGTGTCCTTTGTAATGAAAATACTGTAGTAAAATTGCTGGTACGAGTTTTACAGGACCCACACTGAGAACACTTTGTTAAAATACGTCTGAGAACACTTCCAGGGAACACCAGGTATAAGAGAAATGGGGCTGGCAGGTGACAAAGGGAAAAGACATTTCATCCCATCAGCTCTCGGTTGGTGCAGAGCTGACAAGAATGGCAAATGTATGTGTGCATGTGTGTTTATGGGTTGAGAAGGCGACACAAGTGCATGAGAAGGTGCCAAGAGCACTCTCAAATCTGTGCAAAGACACCTGCAGTGTCTTCCTTTGGAAGCACTGCAGGACCTTATACACTGTTTGAAGGTTGCAGGCATTGTATAAAGATGCCTTTGACATACCCAGAAAGAAGCAGTTACCACAGGGAAGCATGAAAAGGGCTGGTAGCCAGAGGTTTACAAAGTTGATAGGCATTCCCACTTAAAATGTGGAGTGAATTTCTCTATTTACAAATCCCCTTTCCTGACATGTTTTTGCAAAATGAAGAAATGCCTGCTGATATTTTTAATGATAGCAACAGCAAATTTTTAACCGTTGATGAACTGAGAAGATCTGTAACAGTTTTAATGACCTATCTTTTAACAATTATCTCAAAATCCAAATATCCTTTTGTCTTTTAATTACCATTAGATTACCAGTAAATCCTCCTCCTTTATCATGCACAAATCTTGCCATCATAAGTAATGTTTTTTCTGAGACTGCAAACATTGGCATCTATGATAAACTTTGCAGATGACTTGGAAATTCTTGCTAGATCACAATATAGTTGGAAATAAAGATGAATCATACAATGCAATGATTCTTAAGCTACATTTGCATAAAGTGGAATATAGCTCTTGCTGTAGCATAGAGCTTTTCACTTCTGGAGAAAAATAGCAGTAGCTCACCATGAAAAATCTGAGAAAAGAACCAAACTCAAACCAGGACATTACAGGTAACGGCACCCAGACACCTGGGGAATAAATTTCTATATAAAGCTGAGTTCAAAAGTGGGAAATACTGCAAGCTTTCCACTTGCAACGTTTATCTACCCATTTTTCTCCTCATACATTCTGCTAGAGGACTGGAAAAGAACTGCAGTATATTTGTTCTTACATTTCTTAGCATTACAAATACATACAGCAGCTCATGGTCACTATTTCCAACATTCCATAGGCATATTTATGGTGTTTTACACATTCATTAATTACTGCTGAAGATGGGAGGGTTTTTGTATTTAAGATGAAATGCCTAGTTATTTCATCCTATATTTTCTACATAGGTAACTTATTTAAAGGCATCTTAATCTACTTGATCTACTTTGTTGTTGTTAAAACTTGCCTTAGAATGCAGTGGCCTGTAGAAATTGGATTTGAGAACAAAATAATAAAAGCCTTGATTCTTAATCAAAGAATTAGGCTTCTTGTCATTTTCCAAAGTGCTGAAAGTGCTTCACACAAATAATCAGCAACTTAATAAATATGAAGGTAGTCCCCCAAATTATGGAGGATACAAAGGTGTGCAAACCCAGCATAATCCCATCTCACTGAGGAACAGAACGCTTTGCTTCTGGAGCTCTAATTTTAAAAGGAAGGTTAATTAACCACTAGACGAATAAAAGGTAATCCAAATTGTTGACAGGACAATTACAGCAGTTATGCAATTAGTACCTATTACAACATATGGTTATATCACTGCATAAAGACACAGTGGTGTCCCATGGAATTCAAGACATTAAGTCAAACATTTGGAACAGTTTTGATGTCTCTCATCATTGTGTTACTTTTTCCCAAATCAAGTCATACACATCAAAGAGAAGCTACAAACAACAGGATATCGCTCGCTGGGTATTACCCCGTAAGCGGCACAGCAGGATGCACCAGACAGGGGAGATAATCTCAGTGTCACTAACAGCTGTAACCTGGGCAAGTGCACAAACAGGTCCTCTTGGCTCCAGCATCTCCTGCTCCCCTCCTCAAAATCCCAGCAACCACTGACAAACTAGACACTGTTTGACTGCAGGAAAGAAGAATGTGGAATGGTGAGGAAAACAGCTTCTCAGCCTCGCCTTTTCACCGTTTGCCTCCGAGTAAGAAAATACTCAAAGGTCAGGTTTATTCTCCACTGATCATATATACTGAGTTTTCAGATTACAAGATTACAGTATTCAGTTAAACTCATACAAATATCCATAAACACTGGCTGTGCTTGGTTTTAAAAAGAACACAGAGGGAAATCCTTGGAATAAGCAAGTCCCTTAATGTTCACTGCTGCCTTGATTTCTAGTCCTCCACTCAAGTACCTGAGAATTTCAGACTCCAAAAAGTGCTCCACCTCAAAGGGTGAATCTGAACCCCTATACTCAGTGTTCTGTCTTTTGTCATCTCTATAATTCTAAGTAATACGCAATGCTGCCATTAACAAAATGCACAAATGAGAAAGAGGAGTAAAACCAGAACGAAAGGAACAAAGAGAGGGTAATGTAGAAAGGTAGCCGGAAAACACAGAATATCAGTACAAAAATAGTAATACATACATGGATAACTGAGTTTCTGATCCCTTTGTTGCACTTGTTTACTCTCTGCTATTCTTTCTCACAACCTAGAGCTGTTGCTAAGTTTGGCATCAGCTGATATCAAGTACCAGAAAACCAAAGTAAGAAAGAGAGAAAGCATAGCTGCGAGGAAAATGGAACAAGAGAAGCAAATGGGCAGTAACCACGAGGAACAGGCTAAAACTTGGGATTTTACATTATTAAAACAATAGTAGGGCAAAAACATCAAAAGAAAAAAGAACGGATAGCAACCACCCAGAAGAAGACAGCACTGGAGGGGAAGGAGACAGAAAGAGAAAAAATACATAGTGAGCTGAGCCACTTCAGTCTGTGAGGGCAGAAAATAGTAGGGATAAGAGACAAAAAAAAACATCACAAATAAATCCCACTAGAGCTGAAGCACTTGCTACAAATTTTACAAGTAAGAAAAGAATTAAATGATAAATCGCTAGTTGATAAGCAGTGAAATAAACCAAAGGTAAACACCTCGTACTTATACAGCGATCTGGCGCTGAAGCAAGCTGCCCTTCTGCCTGAGGTCAGAGAGGCTCCCGGAGCCCAGGCCAAAACTCAGCCATATTCAGCAGTGGCACTATGATGGAAAATGGAAATTCTGTGTCAGAAAGCAGGGCGTAGGACTTGACGTCCACAACAATAACTCTCATGACCCAGTTTGTCATTACTACAGGCTGGATAGTTAAGAGTGATTATCAGTAGGAGAAAAAAAGATGTGGAAACATCGCAGAGAGTGCAGCCAAGTGTCCATCTATTTCCCAGTCCTGAAAAAGCAAATGTGAGGAGAAAGAGAAGCAACATATATTTGTATGGCCAACAACACATAAGAAGAGTTAGTCTGTAACACAGATGTCCTTCAGCTACAGGAATCCCTTCATAGCAAGCACAGCCTAGATGGGCACAGGATCCTTATTGCCAATCCACCTGGATGCTATGTCTATGGGCTGGATGAGTAGGGGGTCTCTATCCCAGAGTACTCCAGGGACCCCATGGCTACCAAAGAATTTTAAGTCACACACAGAAAGTCCCGGTATAGCTGGCTGCCAACCAAAGCTGGCTCTTGGGCTGGCTTATGCCACTAATGTTCCAGCTTGGCATCAGGATGGCCCAGAAATAAGAGCTCTTTTTCCTTTTCTGAACTGTTTTAGTGTGACTTGAAGTGATACAGCACATTCTCACCCCAATTTTTTTTTTGTAAGCTGTACAAATCAGACAGTTGAGAAAAGATCTTAAAAAGTCCTCTTAGCAGAGTCCTTGAAAACCCAAAATTCTCTTTTTTCCTTCGCCAGATTCAAAACTACAAGCAACTATGGACTCAAGGCTGCATCTCTGCATCAGAGATCACTGCGCTTTCCCTCCCCACCCCACAGGCAGTTTGACTTTGTTTTACAGTAAAACAGTTGTTCCACATGCTGAAGGGAAAGGCAGCATTATATTTCAGAACATAAAAATTTATCAGCTAAGATTTTTGTGTTCAATTCAAAGCTGAATGTGCTCAACATGTACTCATTGCCACCAGTACTTAGCACAAAGGAAAATGCTTTTTACTTATTTACTGTACGCTACCAAAATGATCTAGGAAGTCCTCTTTCTGACTCATCTGAGCAAAACCACCCATCCTGGCCAAGCTTTCACACACAACCTCTGTTATATGAATTCAATACAGTAAAAAAAGAAAAATATGTAGGTTTTGCCTGCTGCTCAAGCACACACCCCTTAGAGCAGTGAAAAAGCCAAATGGCTGACCGTGCTTGGTGAAGACTGAACTTCCTGTAAAAATGATGCACTTCATTTCCTGAAAGGAAGCAAAGCATAAGCTGCTCAAACAATTCACAAGCTCCGATATCTGACCCACACAGTTATGAATCTGTCCTGCTAGAAAAATACAGTGTCACATCAGTGACCAAGAGCTACAAGCACAAAAATTTAGAGAAACAAATCCATTAACGCAAAAGAGAAAGCACCAGATTACCTGAAGAAACAGCTAAATTGTCTTAATGGGATGAAACTACCTATAAAACTTTTTTTCTTTCATCCCACAGCTGAGCTAAAATTATTATTGTCCACTCGGTTCATGAAACAAGATATCAATCTCTATGAAATTATTGTGCCCAAACCATTTAGTATAGTAGAGGCCAGTAGCACCTACCAAGTCCTCATACTGCAGAACTGACTGAATAGCAAAATAATGTTTTCTAACTCTAACATACAGAAACAGAGTATTCTTATTTCAACATGTTTAAAATTATTCAATATTACATATGGAATCATTTCCATTCTCTATTCAAATGATAAAAACCCCCTCATTTCAACTTATAAACCTATCTAACTTGGCCCACTAAAGTTTATTTAGTTCACCTTTTGTTCAAAAATACTTTAAGTAGCATTTAAATTTGGACAAGGTCCATGCTTTCAATCGGTACTTCTTGCAACAAACATCTTTTTTTCCTGAAAACCTTTTTTTTGTGTTATTAAGAAAACATGCTTCACTTTATTTGCAGAGAAAAAGAAAATCTTTATGTACCCTAATCACAATTTTTTTTTTTAATGGAGTGCACATACAGCACTGAAATCTGTGCTATGTCAACATTATTCACACATTGTCCATTTTTACATTTAAAAATAATATGAAGGACTAACTGAAAGGTTTTACATTTCAAGAGCTTTAAAAAGTCAGAACTGAGACAGCATCCCCCTCTTACCCTGAAAGACCCAAAGTACAGTGGCAGTCCTCATCTCAGAGTAAAGACAGCAACTACACCAAATGCAAACAGCCTTCCTTCATTTCTTACACAAGCCTTCAGCCCCAGAAAAGCATTCATGTCATCAGCAGCAACAGCAGCTCAACCAGGCTGGTGATGGGTGAGCCAAACTGCTGCCTTCACCTCTGTGCTGTGCAGCTGCTCTGTGCTTGGGAAACATCTCAGCCTTGTTTCTTGGCCCCACACAGAACAGCTCTAAGGAGACCATTCCAGGAAGGACAGAACTGCTCTGGTTTTGATACATACTTATCCACTCTACTACAGAGTCATTCCATCTGCCGTTTCATGTGCAGTGCTGCCATAACCCTACCACTGGGATTTCATTCTAGCACCTTTTTCTTTACTGTTCCTTCAGCATAACTACCTAGAATTTTATTGTGCCGTATCATTTTCTTAGGCTGCTCGCATTAACAACTCACAATCACAACACCTTCCTATCACCTTGTGCTTAATTAGCATTACTTTAGACAAAATCCCTTGGTTTTGTACTGTGCAGTACTGCCAAGCCAAACTACTAAAAAATCTTCAATATTTTATTTCAAAATACATCCTTTTTATTTGCATTCTCAAATTTGAGTCTTTAACTTTCAGGTTTCGACAGTAGCTAGAAACAAAGACTAGGTTAATTTTTTGTCTATTTTACAAAACTTTAAATCTCACAAAATCATATGACTCCAGAAGCTAAAATTTTTATAGTTCGTTGTAACATTTAACAGTTGATACAGTTGAAACGGTTGTGTTTTTTCTCCTGAATGCACAGTACCTTTTTGTCATGTTTTACTGTTAATTCTCCAACCGTCAAAATAGTCATTCTAATAAGAAGGTTAATTTCTACTTACAAAATAGTTTAAATGTTGATGTTAACACACAAGAGCTAAAGTGAACAGTCCTTTATACTGAAGCACTTTAAAAATATTTTCAGTCATACTCAAAGGACAACTTTCCTGTTATTTTTCTTTCCTATTATCCTGTACAGATACGGTATTGTCATAGAGAAAGTGAGGAAACAGGAAAACAGAGTCTTCAAACAACAAAAAGAGGGGAAAAGGGGACTAGAGAAAATTAAGCAAACAGAAAAGAGAAAAATAGCCAAGAGACAGTAACTATAATAGGGATGGGTCAGTCAATTCTCTCTTTTTACTGTACAAAATAAACATGGAAAAGTGGATGCAGAACAAATTATTAAGAATGGGAGCAGTTTTCAGCACTCTTCCAACTTTAAATCCACCACAATAGCCATAATTTCTCTTTCTGCTATAATCACCAATCCATATCCTTTCCTTTCTTCCAAAATTATCATGATTTCTAAAGGATGGGGTTTTTTTTAATGATTAAAACTTCGAAGTGCCATTCCACTACAGTAATTGTGAAATGGGTGTCTAACTCTGAGTTTGTTTCAAGAGCAAAGTGGATTATTCTACAGGAACCTTCCCTGTGCTATCACAGAAGCCTTCTCCCCTTTGTCATAAGGACCTGTTCCACACATACCCAACAAAATATTGACAGTAAGACCTAAACTTCTTACCCTATTCCAGCTATCCTAGTAGAATCCCTAGTGTGGCTATAGACATTATAATGAAAGAAAGCTTTTGCTAGGCTATTTTCTGTTGTTCAAGGAGGAAGCATGGCACAGCAAATAGGTCTCTCCATCAGGCTGTTCTTCTCATAAAGCAGGAGTAGTGGATGCTCTGTGATACAGATATGGTCAAACCCTAACAGTGATTCATTTAAAATTAAGGTTGAGTTTATTGATTAAACTGTAGGGCAAATATTCCTTGGGAATAACGCTACAGATGGAATCAGCAAATCAAGTGGACAGAGAATGATGTAACAGTCAAAGGGGAGGAACAAGAAGAGGAAGGAAGACAAAAAAAGATAACTTTTATTATACTTCCTCCTTTAAAATGGTATTGTGTGGGTTTTTTTTTTCCTTCCATACCTTTCCAAAGTTAAACATTGTGTCACTTGCTGTACATATAAAACTCACACTAGTTTCAAGTTTCCAGGTCTTGATGCAGCACAGAATAGTTTACAGAATGGCTGTAACGAAGACTGTTACGAAACACACAGATCTTTATAACTAGAATCAGAATCACAGAATAGCTTGGGTTGGAGGGACCTTTAAAAGTCATGTGGACCAACCTCCCTGCAGTAAGCAGGAACATGCTCAACCAGATCAGGTTGTTGAGAACCTCATCCAACCTGACCATGAGTGTTTCCAGGGATGAGGCATCTACCACCTCTCTTGGCAAAATGTTGCTGTGTTTCACCACTACCCACTGTAAAAAAATTTCTTCCTTATATCTAGTCTACCCTCGTTTGGTTTAAAACCACTAGCCTTTTGTCCTGTTGCAATTGACCCTCCTAAAAAGACTAGCCCCATCTTTCTTATAGGCACCTACTGAAGGGTTATAGAATCATAGAATCCTTTAGGTTGGAGGAGACCTCCAAGATCATCAAGTCCAACCATTGAGCCATTAGGGCTCTAAAGTCCTCTGCTAAAAACAGATCAGTCTGTCAGGGTTGGAAGGGACCACAAGGATCCCCCAGTTCCAACCCCTCTGCCATGAGCAGGGACACCTCCCACTAGATCAGGCTGCCCAGAGCCTCATCCAGCCTGGCCTTAAAGACCCCCAGGGATGGGGCCTCAACCACCTCCCTGGGCAACCCATTCCAGGGTCTCACCACTCTCATGGTGAAGAACTTCTTCCTCACATCCAGCCTGAATCTGCCCACTTCCAGCTTTGCCCCATTCCCCCTAATCCTGTTGTTACTCGATATCCTAAAAAGTCCCTCCCCAGCTTTCTTGTAGGCCCCCCTAAGATACTGGAAGGCCACAATAAGGTCACCTCGGAGCCTTCTCTTCTCCAGACTGAACAGCCCCAACTCTCTCAGTCTGTCCTCGTAGGAGAGCTGCTCCAGCCCTCGGATCATTCTCGTGGCCCTTCTCTGGACACGCTCCAGCAGGTCCACACCCCAGTAATAGAAATAGCCTGGGTGACCACAGTTGTTTGACATTTGAAAGTTTTTCAAAGGGATCTTTTGGGTTTGGATCATGAAGAATTTTTTTTTCTTTAAGGGAAAACAAAAAACCATCACCACAACACCAACCTGCAAATAGGTCACAGGCTCCTGTTTTTCCTTTTCTTTTACAAAAAAACATTCAGAAAAAAGGTACTTATGAGTACTTTTGCACTGCAGATATTACCAGAATGCAGAACAGAATTCAGACCTTTCTTCCCCCTGTATAGTCATTTAAAGAAGAAAAATGTCTAACCCTATTTATTTAGCTAAGTCTTCTGCTGAGACCATTTTTTAATCAGTAAATATAAAATTAAAAAGATTAAAAACTATTTTTTGTGTCTAAATTTTGAAGAATTAGTTTACTTTTGTACACACAATATACAGTACTACTTTTCAGCTGTATAAAATCTACCCCACGCATTCCACACACATGACAGCAAATATAAAATAAAATTTACAGAGTGAAAAACTAGGAGAATTTTTGCCATGGTTTAAGTTCAAGACACTTTTGCCAGAAGACAGGTTCCTGAACTACACCTTGCATGACTGTACTTTCACATACTTTGTAATTTGGTGTTTTCTTTGCTAAAAATGGCCAAACGAATACTGTTAGCATTGAAAATAGCAGACTAAAACCACACTGACTCATTGGTTTTGCAGCATAATAGTTCACATATAACACAGTCAGAGTTTTATTGCTCTTCCTCTTTAAGGAAACACTACAAATATACTGTACTTTTCCCCTATACAAAGAACTAACCAGGAAAAGAATATGAATATGCTTTCCCATCTAGGCATAACAGCACATTAATTCTGAGACAGTACCAATACAACACAGGAAAATGTTCTGAAATTAAGATACAGTTTACTTCAGGCTCAAACACAACAAGCACAGTAATCTTCGCATTACTTGAAGAATTTCACCTTTGTCTGGTACCGATGATTACTGCCATCCAAACTTCCCCAGCCTCAGACCATAAACTCACATGATGTTCTGAGAGTCAGAAGCAAAGTAAAACAGAAAATTAAAGGCTCCAGGTAATTCTGGCTACTAGTGATATGCAGAATGCATGTATCTATCTTATGGTAATCTGGTGCAGTTTAAAGTTGTCATTGAAGTCTGACTACTGCTCTGTAATGGATCAACAACAGCAAGTTTATTTCTCCCCATGGAGCCACCACAGAGTATACAAATTCCTCACCTATTGCAGCCCATCATTAACTGCATTGCTTCAAAACTTGCAACCTGGAGACAACGGGAAGAGGTTACACAGAAAACATCTGCATCCCCTGGCAGCTTTGTTTACAACTAAGGGATGAATAACTTCAGCAGCACTCTGGCCGGTCCACAGGCAACTTCTGTAAACAGCAAAAGCCCAGTCTTGAACTCTGAAGACTGTAACTGTAATGTTACAGCTATCTGTGAAAATGCCTCTCTGCCCAGGACAGGGTGAAATGACAATTAAATGAAAATGCTATGGTTGAGCAACAACAAGGTGTGAAATTCCACGGACGTAAAATTGTCTCAGCTGAGAGGTTTGATCCCACAAATTCCTAAGGGAAATAAAAATGATGAAAAGACGGATACACTTTCAGCAAGAAAAGCCCTAACTTTCTGCAGAAGTCTTCCAGGTAGAGACTGGAAAGAATGCATGAACTACAGCCATTAAAAAAAGGAGGAGGAAAATCTAAACAACCCCAGCTGAGTCATCAAGACACAGGTGAACAGTGGCAAACATGAGCTCCAGTTGCGTATGTAAGCACCAGCTGCCAACTGTCCTTAGTTTATTTGGGATACTGAAAATGTTTGGTCTCTTGGTATCTTGATAGCCCTGTTTTCTGATTTCTCATTTGTATTTCTCGGCCTACTGCAAGAGCACTGTTTTTTATTCTTTTCCTCATCTTCAACTAGTGCATCATCAGTAGGAATAAATCCATGGGTGCTTCACAGGCCTTAGTACTTCTGACGCACAATACAGTGACCTGCCTGTAAGCCAACTAAATTCTAAGATTTTGTTAAACAGCTTGATTTTCACTACCACCTTTATGAGATGCTTTATCTTGACTGGCATGAATACTCTGTATATCCTGTACAACTTATTTACCTTTCTTCCAGTTTATCTAGTCAAACTCATATTTCACTAGTTAGTGGCTGAAAAAAACACCACAGTGTAACTCCAGTACGCAGCTATAAGGAAAATTTATTCTTTCCCAGCCAAAACAAGTACAAAACTATTACAATAAATGTTACAGTATGTTTTCAAAAATGCATGTGTTGTCAGCCATTCTACAGCTGGTTGGGATGAAGTTAAAAACCCATCAGACTCCTGAATAGGCACAAGAGGAGTTTTCTGAGGACTTTTGAAACAGAAGTAGTAAGAGATCTGTCACATTGGAGGGAGAAACAGGAGTAACATAGGCTCATTCTCTGCTGGGGAGAGGATTACAAAGTCTTTCTGGGAGAAGAGTTCTCTGGGAGCACCTTCGCACCTCCATTACTTCTAGTGGCCAGTATCCTCAAAGATTTATCTTTTAAAAAGAAGAAGGATCTTAATATCAAATATGCATTCCTATATTTAAGTACTGAACTGATTGAAGTTTTGTTCATTCACAGGCTCACACATTTTTATACCTGGGTATATTTGGAAAATTGTACATTAATCACAGAACCACAAAATCTTTTAGGTTGGAAAAGATCTTTAAGAGCATGGAGTCCAACCACAATCACTTCTTTAATGAAAAGAATACACCTTTCAGATTCAGCAATATATTTTGAATAATTTCCATTATCTATTCTGCACAATTTCTGTACTCACTCAGTTATGCTGCAAGAAGACTGTATCTGTCATACTTTCTAGCTTTGAAAAGAACTACTTATCTCAAGCACTTTGCACTATTTTTTAGACAGAATAAACACAGTCATCTAAAATCACAATAATTGTAAGATGACTATGCACCATAAATTAGCCAAGAAAAGGTATTTGGATTAATATCACACAAAAAGAACAGTTCTAACAGCTGATTTTCTTCTTCTTGTTGGGAAAAAAGTCCCAAACACAAACCACATAATTTATACTGTGGAAATCACTCACTCACTTAGCCAGAAGGAAAAGGGAATCTCCAGACATTAAAAGTAAATAAGTAGTCATGTAAAGTAAAAATGTCAACATAGAACTATAGAAAACAAAAAGATAAAAATATGTAGGTCTATATTTCAGCAAAACTAAATGCAATAAAGAATATAGTAAATAAAACAGTGGGCACAAGAACAAGTGCAATTGTTTTATCTCCACAGAGCTGAATGAAGCATCCCTTTCTGTGAAGAACTGTTCTTATGAGGAGGGTGTTTCACAGAGGAGAAAAAGGCAATTGAAGCTAGGAAATGATGGATAGCAATGACCTTTCTATCTGTAAAACATGGGCATATTTTAGGTATTTAATCTTGAGAATTGGATTATTATTAATCAATTATTCATGACAATTTGAATCTATGGTAGGTGTTTTTTGTTTTCTTAAATATCACATAGCTAAGGTCCTGCTTGAGAACTGGAAAGAAGATTAAATCCTCACAAGCAAATAGAGTTCAAGACTGGCATTATCCTCCCTCCTAAACATTCCTTCCCCTGCATAACAACACATGTTGATGATAACCTAGTAAAAATGTAAAAATTCTGCCTAAATATTCTGAAATCTACCTTTATAGACTTTTTTTTTTAAAGAGAGGAAAAAAAAACCCAACATTTCCCAAAGAACAAAGCAGGGCATTGAGGTAACATGAAGCAACAAAATCTCCTATGGCATCAATCTTATAGCTAAAAGTTACCATGCTGCACATTTTAACATCCACTCTTCCTCACTTGCTAAAGGCGAGTGATAACAGAAGCAAAATGTCTCCATCACAGGCCACCAGATCATATGAAAACAAGCAGAAGGTGTTTGCAGATATTTAAAATGCACTGATGAAGAAGAAAAAGCAGATAGAGCTATTCTAAGGCTAAACTCTTTTGAAAAGCAGAACCTCTACAGCCTGAAACAAAATATTAAATACATTTGTGTCTGAGAGGAAGAGGTCTCAGCATTGCCTTGCAGAATACCTGGGCTGAAACATAGAGGTTATCCCAGTTTGGGGGAACTGCTATAAAACAGAGACTCTCCCTCACTCAGATTCTAAAATTGAAGGATACGAACAGCAATAGTCACCTTGTGAAGAATAAAGCCTATTTAGCACACCTAACTCCACCATATATTTGACAGTTCTTTCTATTCTCAAATACTGTGTTAAAAAATGTACACCTTATTTCTAGTCTGATGACTTTCAGACATCACATCTAGTTCTCCCTTTGTCTGCTACAGTTGAAGAACTGTCTTACCAAATTTCTCTTCATTGTGGTATCACGCTTCTTGGGGACTAGGCAGGCCCCTCTATAACCCCCTTGTTAACACTAAACAGATTGCATTCCAGGAGTTTTTCCATAATAAGGCATATTTTCAACTACTCCAGTGATTCCTGAGATATTTGTGGTTCTCCCCTGACCCTTCACTAACAGAACACAGTATTCCCATAACAGTTACCCAAGTGCATTAACAGTTAACACAAAAAGGTAATGCAACTATTTTCTTCTTCTTTAGCTCCTCCCTGTTTACATGTCAGTATATCGTGATCTTCTGACTCTCAAGCACTCTTCAAAACCGATTCATTCTGTGGTTGAAGCTTCCCATAAGATTACACCTTTACCCAGGATATTATCAACATTTTCATTCAGGGGGAGAAGGTATGTTCCAAAGGAGGAGGAGAAAGCACTAATCTGGGGGAAAACTCATCATCTGGATATTAATAAAAGGAGGCTTGAGAAAAGGACTTCAAGGGCACGGCAAGGTGAACTGAAAACATCTTACTATGGAAAAATGGGGGCAGCATTTTAGTTTATTTATGTTGCCTGGTAAACTGAGTTCACAAGTGCAAATGAGAAATCATGCATAATGAAGTCATTACAGAGACTCTAACACTGGACTTCGTTGTTGGTGTGCCAATAAAACTGTCTGATTAATCAACTTCCATATAACAGCAGGATAAAACAGCTGCAAAGAAAACCTTGGAAATTAAATGCTGGAAACGTTTATAAAGTGAAAACTAAGGCTAACACAAATGAGGTATGTATCAACTGTGGGGGTGGAAAACTATCTGTATTGGAAAGAAAGGAACTGAATCATTAGGATAGTGGCAAATGGTTGTTAAGAAAATTGAAGTATGCCCTGTCTAAAACAATTTAAAGAAACAATTTCAAGTTTCAAAATAGACAGTAATCAAAACACTGTTTAGAGCTAACCTTAAGCTCATTTCGATATGCAATATTCTGCAAACTTTAGTCTAGTGGGGTAACAGATCTGGTTGAATCACAACTATTTTGAGCTACAATACTTCTTATTTCAGATTAAATACCTAAGAAACGTTTGTGAGACACAAGCATCTCTTTGACCTGCCTGTTTTATTTTTCAGACTTTAGTTACTAGGTAGATTAAGGTGTAAAACTTCTGCCGAATACAGGTAGTACTGTTAATTGAGTCAACCACTGTTCCTCAATTTTTTCAAGTAAAATAGACTTTGCTACTCATAGCCACAGCCCAAAAAGGAAGAAGAGGAAGCTCCTTTAATTTCAACACTTTTGTTGTGCCCATCTAGAAGACCATTAACATTTCAGGTTAAAAAAATCAATGGATTTGAAACATGGTGAGGACTTCATCATAGCAGCTACTCAAACACTATATAAAGCCACTACTACACAAAAAATTATGAATGCTAGGAGCTTTGGAAACCTCCAGGTTTCACCTTAATTTGCTTTTCACAAAGTCAAACTACTAGTGACTCCAGGGGGAGCACAGTTACGTACACTGGAGTAGTCCATCCTATCTTTGCCCTTTTTCCTGTTAACCTTTTTTTAATTCAGCAGCAGATAAGCCTGCCATCATAGAGACTTATAACTCCATATAACTGCCAAGTCACTTTACCAGTGACTTGCATAATCTGCTATTCACTGAAAACGTTTATCTTTTTCTCCCCCACTTCCCCATTGCAGCCACTACAGTGGCTTCCAGTGAACAGAGCAGAGGAAGCACAGCTTCAATACATTAAGGGTATAAGTATTTACAGGGATTCATTATTTAGGAAAAGGGATTAACTAAGATTTGGAAAGAACTTAAAATAGTGACACAAAGTTCAGAAGAACTGTATAGGTAAGATTAAAAGCAAACAAACACACACAACCAAACCAAAGCCCCAACAACTAAAAGAAACAGATAACTCCAGCGAAAGTGACCAGCTATGACAACAGCACGTTCAGAAATATGAATTTACCCTACTGTGTAGGGCGTAGTACGTGCGCAGTGTAAAGACAGACTGACCCTGAAGTGTGTGGTCAGACTACAATCTCAAAGAGCTGAAGCACACTCAGCATTTACTCCATTTGCTTTCTGAATACACCCTATAATTAGAGAGCTGTTTCTCCTGCTGCCCCTCCCTTTGAGAAACTAACCTTCAAGCATTCACAGGATTTTAAAGTCGCATTAGCACTGGCAGTTAACACAAATATTTTCACCTCAGGCAGGTGCAATTGTGGATGTTCTTCTGGACAGCATATGATCCTCAGCTCAAGACAGAAAAATGGGAATAATCTTGCATACCATTTTATGTTTTAAAGACATACACTAGCAATGAGGACTTGTAAAAACTAATTTAGAGCAAAACAAAACAAAACTGTTCCATAGAATAGCAACTTATGCCTTACGGCATTCTTCTTGTTTTGAAAGGAATAACTACTTTAGGATTCAAAACTCTTTATAAACTACACCTGACCAGTACTCAGAACTGCTTTCAGCACAATTTACTCTGCCACTTAAATGTATACCCTGAGAAATCAGGGTCAATGACACCTAGCATTGTTGCATACTGCTCATGAGTCTGTTAAATATACAGATCCCATTATGAATAATAAGAGAATATAAGATTAAAGCTTTAAAATGCAGATGCTACAGAGGTCTGTCTATATTAAACTGCACCACCCAGACCACACCTTTCTTTGAACTCGTTTCTTATGCACGCTGACAGGAGTCATTCTGGGAAATAAATTTGGTAGACATGCATTATAGTTGTAACACAAATGCATTTGACATGCATTTAACTGATTCAACAGGCAGTATCCCGTTACACTGCGAAAGCAAGCCTAAATGGCAGCAATTTGTTCTGGAAATACTTACTTCTGATGAGGTCACCATCAGTGCGATTTCCCCACAGGGACTGATCTTGTATCTCTGCTTGTACACTTTGGTTACTGGAAGGCTGTTTTATGTCTTTATCTCCTGCCGCAGTATTCTCTTGCTCGTTTTTTTCTAAGTCAAAAGAAATTTTAAGATATTAGTTTCTATGGTATTTTTCCTCTACATGAACAAAACTCATCTTTGAAAACTAAAACCAAGACAGCATAAAATATAACATGTCTTAGAATCTCATGTAGTTTCCTTCAAAATGTGTCCTAATAAAGTTTATTTTAAATTTGTTTTCTTGTGCAGATCAAAATAATTCCTCTTTTAAGAAAGTCTTTCAGCCATATTGTGTTTAAATATGCAGAATAATACTCAGCAGCTTTTGTAACAAGTTATGGTTGAGTTTGTTTACATTTAGTTACCTTCCGTAAAATTTTCAGATATAAATTTGAATTACTCTGTCACCCAACAAAACATTTTTTCCCCATATACATCTGGCTCTGGCATATAAAAGCCACAAAAATTCCACAGGTCTGTTCTCTATTATTTACACTTGAATGTATAAAGACAAATATTGTTGAAACTTCAAAACTGATAAGCACACAAATTCATAAAATTGATGATAACACAATTACCTATTTTTTATTGGAAAACTATCATTTTGAAAGCCATTCCTGCATGAAAGTCAATGTTTAGCCCATGATGAAAGGGAAAATAATTTCTTCTCTCCAAGTATATATAAGATGCAGGCATATTTCCATGGTGAGGTTATTCGAGAGATTCTTAAGCTTTATTCACAAGATAGAAGGTCTTGTTTTGATGATTTTGCCAGTTAACACATGCAGACCTGCACTTTCTCAAAGCAAGGTAAATGATAGATTTCATTTTCACTGTCATTAGTGTTTTAATAGTCAAATTTACACACACAAATTTTTCTGTTCTTGATTGCTACAGGTTTTTCCTGGCATTTAAAGAAGCATTTCCAACTCTGGAATTACTTTGTTCATTATTCAGAGTGACAGATTATCAGTTTCTATCACTTACTCAAGGGATCTGTAGAACTCTAAATCGTTTCAGACTCTACCATTTTTTGAGTATATGTACAACATTTAACATTTACCATAGACTTAAATGAGCAATTATTAAAAAGACTGTTAGGTCTGTTTCTTTGCTTCAAACAAGGACCTGTTTATAAACCATTTATCACAATGTAATGATACCATAGCCTCTAGTAAAGCAACAACTTTAGTCCTGAGACAGAGAAAAATCACTTCTTGCTCCTGTGACATAGGAAAGGTTAGTTTCTTTAGGTAACCCATAGCAGTTTGATTTTAAGTTCTAACTTTCTCCTTTTGTTATCCACCCTATTAAACTGAGGCATTGAACATCACTCAAAATAATATATGCCATATTGTATGTATAGTAGCATGTGCCTTCAAGCACTGCTGCTCCCCTTCTATTAATTTCCACCTCTGAAGTGTCTGACCCAGCTACCTCTGTAGTACTTCTCTCTCAGACCTCTCTTCCATCACCATTTCTTCAACAACTTGTCAATATTTCCTCAAGCCAACCCTGAGACAAACTGTTTCACTGGGATTGCTGTAAAGTTACTGAAGTGATTGGAAAGATATCCATTGACTTCATTGAGTCTCATGTCTTGCTCTGGCTTAATCTCACCTAGATACTCAGCCTATCAAACAAAAAATCCCAGATTTTTTCAACCCCTTTTACAGCTATCAGATGCAAATTATTTCTATTTGGTACCAATCAGATACAATGTATTGAAGTATGATGATTTTGCCTGTGCAGTTAGGTATTACGTGCAAATGTGTTTCAAAATTGTTTGAAAAGTGTCCTGAAACAGATGGAAGGAAAATAAGTAATGTCCTGGAGAGAGCTAGTGTAAATGCACTCTGCTTTCCACACAGAGCAAGCTTAAATGAGCTATTTTAAGTGATTTTCCCCTTAAATTATTTTACTGCAGTAACAACACCAAGATTACAACTATCTACCTGGCAGGGGTAATACAAAACTGCAGTTACTGTGTACAATTTTCATGTATATGATATGACTTCGCAGAGCCCTACTATTTCATGCAGTAAACAATGAACAGCTCTAAGGAAACATTAATGTTAAATATTATGGGGCCCTCAGTGTTCTAGATTACGTTTTTATCTAAGAAAACTGAAGAAGTGCAGAACACGATCAGTCATCATTACTCAGAAAGATTTAGTTTTCAGTCCTCTGATAGTTTTCAGTTGACTATCTACTTTTTTACTGTGTAGGTTATGTGTGTATTTTTCATCTTTACTTTTATTATTCTAGCTGGATATGGTAAACAGCCAGTCAAAACTATGTAAATGATATCAGCAGTTAACAAGAAAGAAGATGTACTATTAAAAAGTAAAAATACATCCAATGCTGCAACTGAACACCAAACAATTTTGATAGCACATTTCCAACAATTAACATTAATTATCTGTTCTTTGATCTATTGAAATTCACATAAAGACTTCCCCATGAATGCGCACATCAGAAACCTACACCTTTAAACAAGTATTTGGTATCTTATTTTGTGCTCCAAAACTACCCACTGGAGCCACTAATCTCCTGGCAGACACTGCTCTGTGGGTGTGGTGGGCTGACCCCAGGGCAGCAGCTAAAGACCACATGGCCACTCCCTCACTCCCCATCTCCCAGCAGGATGAAGGGAGAGACTACAAAGAGCAAAAGTGGGGAAACCTGGGTTGAGATATGGTTTAATAAGTGGAGGAAAGAGGAAGAAAAACTAAAACCAGTGATGAAAAGGCAAGCACTTGCCACCTCCCTCAGACAGACTGATTCCCAAGCCCATCTTCACACAATAGCTACCTCCCCCACAACTTCCTTCCCTCAGTTTTTATTGCTGTTCATGACGTTATATGGAGGGGAGTATCCCTCTGGGTCAACCTGAGCCAGCTGTCTGAGTTGTGCTCCCTCCAAACTCCCTGCCCACCCCCAGCCCACTCACTGGTGGGGCAAAGTGGGAGAAGAGAAAACCTTGACACTGTACAGTAATAGTCAAACCACTGGTTTGCTATCAGTCCTGTTTTCATCACAAGTCCCAAACACAGCATCACAGGGGCTGCTACAAATAAAACTAACTCCATCTCAGACAGACTTCATACAGTGGGGCTTCAGAAAAAGAAGACTTTAAGCTATGTTTATTTAGGATTTTTTCATACATCCCTTGTGATACATTAGAACAATCAAAATAGACAAACACTGCTGTCTTGATTAATCACGTGTTTTTTCTTGAATATGCACCGGATCTGTTTTAGTACAGGGGAATTTCTGGATTATTCCCTTATAATAAACAGCTGATGATAGCATTTATTTATTTTTTTCTTATTCTACAGGTACAGCTACAACATACCAACTACAACCAAACACACATGAAGACAGCCTCAAGAACACTTTTGTGTCTGCGTTTTGTTGATGCGATTATTTTTGTGTGAGCTGCAGAAGAACAGTGATGAGTAGTTTATGAAAAATAACATCTATTAGTCCATTAAGAATTGACACAAAGACCTTAATCTTCTCTGATGTGTAGTGCTTGTGGCAGAGCAGCTTTAATGAAGACTAAAGCTTGCACAAGTTCTAATGGCTGGATCTACCCACAGACAGGAATTTTTTTTTTTATAGTGTATCTTCAAATATGTTTATAACATTTCTCTGTTTTAATTAAGCTGAAGAATTCCTATATAATATGTCCATAGTACTTGAGCTTCTGCTTCCTTTAGTGCATCCTTCCACTCACATGACTGACCTCCAAAACTGCCAGCCAAGAAGAAAGAGAGATGCTCTTCCTAGCAGTTTAAATAATGGAAATAAAAGACTCATACTGTCCTGAGTTTGGCAGTGCTGAGGTAGAAATTCAATCTCTCTTCAAAAACACAGTAAGTTACTCTAGGTCATGTCACAAACATGGTCTTCTGATCTACCATGGTTCATCCCCCAGAACAGCAACCTGTGTGGCTATGCTTCTCTCCTAAACAAACAGCAGTCCCTGAGCTGAAGAGCTTCTAGCCAAAAGTGAGAACACCCACACAAAGTACCCAGTGAATTTTCCTGAAGATAAGCATGGGCACAAATTCCACTCCTGTGGAGGTAAGTGCAAGTTTATGGTTTAAATAAGGAAGAGATACAACATGCTGGCAAAGTATAGAATTGAGATGGTTAACAGTAGAAATTAGCTCTACATTACAGACAACTGGTAAGCCCCTGAATAATAAAAATTTAAAGTTTTAATCACATCTCCAAATTACAGTTTCATGAAATAAATTAACAAAGTGAACTCCTTATTTTTTTTAAATTTGGAATTATTAAACTATCTATAAATCACTTTTCTAGTACACACAAATTTTACCATAACCTTGTTATATTTATTTTTTAAATTACACAGCAATACATCTATTTCATAGAATCAAAACTTGTTTTCACTGTTGAGACTATTGTAACATTGATCGTTAGCTCCTATTTTAGTTTGCAGTATGTGCCTCTGGTTACATACATTTCTTTGCATCATGACAAGTACATTTTACAAGACTCCACCAAGAGAATAGTGTCCGCAGTCTGGGTCAGCAACAAGCCTTCTATTACAATAGCCCTATCAAAGAAAATATTCAACAAATAGCCAGAATTGTCAAGAAAGCTTTAGTACAGACTAGAAAGACTTATGTATAGTTAGACAAAGAGGGCACACAAGGCAATCTCCCCAAATCCCTTCCAATCGTGTGTTCTTTGCCTTTATAAAGTTGCTGAGATATAGATCAAACTAATGCCTGAAAATTTCTTAGAATATCCCAGTGAAGTATCCCTCCACAGTACTATATTATTCTATCTTTCTCCGCAATGATATAGAGCATATTGAGGGGACATCAAATTAATACACAAATGATAGAAAATACAAAAGAAAAAAGATAAGTAATGGATGTACATTTGCAGGACACCCCAAAGAGATCAAGTCTTTAACAAATGACCAAATTTCTTTCTCCAAGTATGTCCCCATTTGTACATTCACACTCCAGCTGCCCCCACAAGCCCTGCTACATCTCTTGAGTTTCCTCAGAAATGGGTGTCAGTGTGCTCAAATGCATCAGTAAATATTTAATATTCAATCTTTGAACATGAAAAAAAATGGAAACAAGTGCCCACATTACTGGGTTGCATTTCCTCAGAGTGCAACTGGCAGCTGACTTCTATTCATTAGGCAACACGTAAGCCTATATGCTGACTCAGCCATCTCTTCCAAGCACGTGAACTGTAAGAGTGCTTGACTAGCAACATGACAAACTGGACTTGAGAAACAGGTTTAGAGTTTCTCAACTGACAGAGGGACACTGTGGATGTAAAATGAGTTAAAAATCCTGTTGCTGTGACAATAGAAGGGTTTGATGCTATAACACTAATTTTTTGTTCACCAACATTGTGGTGGACCACACAAAATAACAAGTAAAGCAAAAGTAACTGCTGGGAAAGGCTTATGGAAACTTGAGTGCATCATTCTAATCAAGAAGAGGACAAGGAGAACACACTTGCACAGCAGAGTTATTGTTAACCTCCAGAAATGCAGAATCAGAACACTCCAACAGCTTTACTGTTTAATAGCGAAGGAATGATGGAAGCACAGGACAAAGCTTACTTAGACACCTAAATTTGACCTAGTTGGTGGGATACAAATGTGAGTCCTTGGGAGGTCTAAGTTATCCCTGAACAAGCTGATGCAGATTTAAACATACAGGTGAAAAGCTCAAAGCATCCCAAATGGAATTTTGTCCTTCAAAGCAAAGAAAAATCACACAAAATGAAAAAAAAAAAAAAAAAAAAAAAAAAAAAAAAAAAAAAAACAAACTCCAAAAACAAAAGTAGATCTATGAGAAACAAAAAAGTTGAAGAATGTTGTTATTCCAAAAGGAAAGATAACAAAATGGTTCTCTGTCTCAAGCCTCCAGGGCTGGGAGGGATTGAAGAACATGTGGCAAACACTGCACTTCTAATGCTTCCTTTGTTCATTAATATCCTCGCTGGCAAGGAACCACTGAGGATACTATTTCCTACCAAAAATTCCACTGTTCACAACAATAACACAAAGGAACCACGATAATACCAGGTTTCACAATGCAATCATTAACAGTAACACCCACCAGCTACTTCATGAAACGCTTAAAACTTTTAGGCATTTTACAAAACAAGTCATTTCAGCTGTGCTATTGGTGTAACAGAATGCCTGTTTCAGTTCATGACTTGTCTGAAAAACTCATTTCAGTAATGACTGGTTGTACAGTCTAATTAATATTGACAACTTATGGAGTTGGAAGCCTCGATTTAGATGTTTGATTAAAAACTTACTACTAAAATAACTAATTTGTTTTCATTTCATTTTAATGGCTTTCATTATAATGTCTCGTCACAGCTTTTTCAGTGGCCTCAAAAATATCACTGAAAAAAATCAGTCTCTCAAAATTAGAGCAATTCAACTGAATTTCTTGGAAAGCTGCTGCACAGAATTTTCCAGGTGCAAGCTATGGAACAACTATGAATGTACTACAAGTTTGACAGCCCTGGACAAATTTCAGTTGTGATAAACTGAAAATTAATAGCAACATGTAAGTGAGTACTCTGCACTAACAGAAGCATTAAAAAGTTCAAATATATAAGTGAAAATGCCTTTGCACAAATAATCACACTAATTGTCATGCAGTCAGTAAGTTTATGTCGTTCATCCAACAATGTTTCACACATGTACAAAACTAGTTTCATGTAAGTGCTAAACAACGCTCAGTGGCTACGGCAGTATTAGCAACAGCATGGGCCAATGAGAGTGGGCCTGTACAATGAAAAAGTTCATTTTAAGGACACAGCCCATATAATACATGTTCCAGGGGCTTTCTACTTTGGACTGGCTCTCAGATTTAATCTCAAAGACTAAAAGCCTATTAGTGGCTGGAGTGCATTAGGCACATTCCTGCAGTGCATCTTTCAGATTATTTTGTCCAAAAGGAATCCAGTCCAGGGTCACTCCCCGGGATCACTCCACATTGCAAACCAAAGCAGGGGGGAACAGGAGATTCACTTCAAAACTGCACTGCTGACCTAAATAAGAACACTAGCATAAACGTACTCATTGCTAGATGCTACATATTAGGAAAAAACAAGAGTTTAAAACAAAGAGAAATAAAACTACTGAGGGCCTGGAACAGAATTTGAGAAGAATCATTCTGATACAGGATTAGCCTATGAAATCGAACACAACTATTTTAAATTGGATATAAGACCTCTACAGTCAACTCTATGAAATACAAATCTATCACACCCATGTGGACATGAATCACTTTACTGGAACGGCATGCATGTGAAACTGAAAGCAGAAGAATATTTTCATTACAAACTAGAGTTAGACACTTATGAAAGTCTTATTTATTTTAGTCAGTAACATTCAATAAATGCCTCAGGTACAGATAGACAGTAATGAAACAAATTAACACAGATTCACTTAATTCTTGTCACACTGCAAGTGGGAACACAAATATAGAAGTATTTGGTAAGTTTGAGCAATCTGAGTGCATTGGTTAACTGTTACAATAAAAATCCATTACTCATAACACTGAGGCATTGCTGGTAAAGTATAATAATTATGGTGATAGTAATCCTTATTGCCTCAAGAATGTCCAAACATTCCCTGCAGTAAGTCTTTTGTCACCCCATCCTAGCTAGCCAGCATGTTCCTTTAATGCTCTTCACCATGAAAAGTTAAGCACAAAAAAATATTAAGAGGTTCGAATCACGTTCTTGAAAAGGAGCACATGCTTTCTGTACTTTTCTGAATGGAAGTATTAGTTGATGAATATGGTTACTGCAAACATCAAATCAGAACTGCATCTCCATCCAGCAACAGTGACATGGTTTGCACCAGAGAGAAAAGCCACTTGTAGAAATTGACCCTTAATATTTCTAACAAACTTCTCCATCCTCCTGACATTCCATTAAAAAAAAAAAAAAATTCTAATGGATTTCCATCATCTAAAGAGTTATTAGATTTTTTTTATAGTTGAAGTGCAATTATCTGTCTCAATTTCCTAAGTTTTTTTATTATGTATTTTCTTTCTAAATTGAGAAATCTAAATATTATTCAACTGTTATTCTAGGTTCCATTCAGTTACCACCAAGTAAAGCTAGAAGTATTCCAAATATTTTATAGAATACAATCCTACATTTTCTAAAATGTGGTCTGATTCTCTAAATATAGTTCCTTGGTCATTGAATTTCTCTTTTGTATCCCATGGTTTATTCAAATGCGGACGATTTAATGAAAAAAGTATTCCTGCAGTCCAGGCAATAATCAAAACATGACCTCTAACATACAAAGCATTTTCCTTAAAGCAGAGATTATAATGGTCACTAATTGTCACATTCTTGCATAGGGATATTATTTTGGTACCTACCAGTGGAGAAAATACTTGATCACAACAAAATGGAAGTGGTTTGAGCATAGAGATGACACTATCTACTGACTACATTACACAGCACACAGGTAGAATTAGTCATAATTTGATTCAAAGGCCTGTGAGCTACAGGATAAAAGAGATGGCATGACCCAGGATCTTGAACAAGGGTGTACGAGTAGAGCTATACTTTTGGAAGACTGTGGCAAAAATTAGCTAGATGTTCGCTGAAATTAGGTTAAACCTTTCATCCTCTAGTCTTTTCCTTAGAGCAGCAGACTCCATTGGCAGAGATAATGGTTCAGAGATTGAAAGCGAGGGTTGACATTGCCACAAAGAAGATGCTACAATTTCCCTTACGGCACACTAATTGTGGAGGAGCAAAGTCCAATAATCTCACTAATATTTATGCATTAATTCAAAAATGAACTAACAAGGAAGAACAGTGACAAGGGAGACGTTAAGAGAGCATGTTGGTTAAAGTAATACACAAAAATTCTTTTAAGTTGCAAAAGTTAGAGCATGTGATATTTTTAGGCCGAAGTATGTCTCATCTCACAATTTTCAGCACGTCCACAACTGATGTATAACACTGGAATCTTCCTAAGCTTTATCACTTTTGTATCATTTTTAATTAGGTTGTGGGATAACTATTTGTTGAAAATTTAAAATTCAATTGAACTTTCTTTTCCTTTTGTGGAAAAATACAATTCAGCTTCAGCATCTGAATGTATATGAAAGCAAGCAAAAGGAGCACTTTGGAGATCCAGATTTTCTGATGCTACCTCACAAAACTACAGAAGAGAAGTTTGTTCTTGGGATACAAAGTATTTATATATAAAAAGCATATTAAAATATGCTGTTAAAAATAAAAAGTTCTTCCTCACAAGAATTCACTTAATACTTTTATTATACAACATAAGCATTTTTTTTTTCTGATTAAGAAACCTTTATTTCTAGTCAGACACAGATTTCAAGTACCACACTATAAATATATAGTCATCAAATAAATGTGGTGAGGGGATTCTAAGTAAAGCAGTGATTATTTTGAGTTATTGAACATTTTTCCAAATACTTCTAGCCTATTTACAGAAATAATATGAATTTCAACCACAGCTTTTAAAATCATCACCAAATTCTAGGGAAGTCAGAGTACTTTTGGATCTATAAAAGGGGGTGTTGAAAGTCCCAGACATATCTTAGATCTTCAGTCCTGCAATATCTGGACTACCTTACCCTGTAACCACACACTGAAAAGCTGACAACAGAAATGCTGGAATATAGACTGGAAATGTTATGAACTCACCTCTTCCTCTTTCCACCCCCATTTCCCCAACAGACTTAGGCTAGAAAAAAAAGCAACAAATATCCACAGTTATCCTTAAATCTAAGTTCATTAGAATAAAAATTATGTGTTTGAACACTTAATTCTGTAAAAAAAAAAAAAAACACAAACAGCCTTGTCTTTCTGTGAACTATACATATGCTTTAAAAAGGAGCATGTGTCTAGAAAAGTGTGGCCAGTGAGCAAACCTGGATCAATGTATTACACTTGTTTGTACCTTACTGATCCCTAAGAAAGTAACTTTGTAATCCTCCACCTCAACAGTTGTAAACTGTAATTATGTCGTTCAATTTTTCTGCACATAACTTGCCCATGGACAGACCAGTATTTGTTTCCTTACTTTTCATAAAAAAGAAGAGCATGTATTGAAATTCTTACCAAATGGAAACACGTAAGACTTTACTTCATAGTTTAAAGGCGGTTTAAAGTGGCACTGCAAGAATGAGATGACTTTGCTGGCTAGTTAGTTCACTGACTTAGGATGGCAGTCCCTTTGACGTATGGCCTCATGCAGAATTTAAGCAGTGTGGCCACTTGATCACATGACAGATGAAAACAATACATTCCAAATAAATATGTCTCACAGATACTGATGTTTCTAACAAAAACATCATTCTAGCAGTTCAGTTCTGCATGCTTGATCTTCTTTATCTAATCTTTTATTATTATTTTTTACTGTTAAGAAGTTGTGAGTCATTCTCTAGGACAAAAAACCTCAAAACCAACAATAAGATAAGTGTAAGCCAATTTAATATGTCTCCCTGCCAGAACATTTTTTACTTAGCTACGGATACTTTCTGGTTTCTCAAATGAGTCTTCAACTTTGATTTCACATAGCTATTGATTTTCCAAGTTACAAAACCAAGACTGCAACTTTAATCCACAGTTGCACAACTGTGTTATCAGGCTCTGCTCCAGTTAACCAGTTATGAATAAAGTTACAGTTTTTGAACAAGCTTATTTATCTGCTCTTCAGAGACTTTTTAAACTCCTGTCAGAGTTCTGGAAAACAAAGCTGTATCTGTAAATGAAAAAAATAATAGTTAAGTCTCTTCTTCACATGCCAGGACTCAGGAGGCAAATGTACTTCCTATTTTGAGAATAACCTGCAACAAACCTTGTCAAACTTCCCTACATGAAGGTGACCAGGATACCAATGTATTTTGTGCAAATACAAGTAAGGCATAACTTAAAGAATTTCTTGTTCAGATGAGTGTACTTTCAAATAACATTTTGAACAGCTGATATGAAACAAGTTAATACTCTCAGAAACTAGTTTTAGCTGCAGCATCAGAGAGTAATCTAAGGAAAAAAACAGCAAAGTTACCTCCAACTTGAGCAACGCCCTTGCTCCTGAATCAACCTTTCTCAATTTACTGCAAGACCTGGAAGGAGAGCTTTACAGGAAAGAGCTTCTAAATAAAAAGCTGAGAAACATGAAGGGATTTTTAAGGAGCATCATCTGCCTCTGAATGACTGCAGTTTTTCAAGTACTGAGAACCGACGCTGACATCAGTGCATCTTTTTTTTTTTTTTCTCCTGTTTCTGGGTTTGTTGTGCTTTTTTTTTTTTTTTTTCATTTTCTGCATAGGAATTTCTGGTTAAAACAATAAAGAGGTGGAAGTGAAAGCGTTACAGTTACACCAACGAGGGGAGATCGGGGGGAGGGGAGAGTGGAGTTAAAACCCACAAAACAAATCAGTAAATGTATCATTCAAATAAAAGGCGCAACAATTACAGACAAACTTTAAAGAAACTTACCTCTAGGGAGAGAGATCAAAGAGGTGTTTTCAGTTGGAGCTTGCTCTGGCCCTTCAGGCCCCGGAGGAAGAGGTTCTCTCACTTGGGACATCTGCCAGCTCTCTCACCGAGTAATCAAGAGCCTGCACCCCCCTCCAACAAAACTAACACGCGACCCTGAAGGAACAAGCAAACGAAAGGGTTCGTTAATGTATTTTCTCCGGAAAACTCACGGCTCGGGGGCGAGAGACAGAGGAGGGACAGCAACGAAACGGCGGCAACTTTGCGGCGCGGCGCC
>NW_008594899.1:13803-19374 GCF_000691845.1 Merops nubicus | reverse complement strand
TTATAGAGTCTGTTTCCATACGTCACTATAAAAGATTATAAACTGAAACACTGCTGATTTAACCCATTAGGTAAAAGATTAATAATCAAACCATTCTGAAAAATCAAATTGTTCTTTAAACAATTTTTTTTAATAAGACATTAGGTCATTTCTTTATCACTGAAAGTCAAGTTATGAAGAAACAGGCTTTGAATCAGTTCCACATGCCCATAAAACTGCAGGCAGAACTTCTTCTTTTTTTCAGTTCTTTAATAGTGTAATCTGCTTATTTTTAATATCTCCTTGGGATATGTTCTTGCACTCAGGTATTTCCTTGAATTACATTCAGGTACTTCAAGTGCTTTCACTCTCAGACATTGCTTAGGACTTACTTCCCTTTTCTGTTTTTTTCATTATTGAAATGTTTAAAAGCATTTCAGAAATTTCCTGTGATAGTGGCTTCAGCACCTCCTATAAAAATAGCAGTATTTCTTATCCATGCCCTTTCTATAAAACTCCAGTCCAACATTTGAAAGAGCTGTGTTGCTCTTAGAACCACTTAGATTTTATTTTCTTTTGGTGTATGAGATTTATTACCTGTGAAACATTTTATTGCCCTATTTACTGGCTTCAGTGTCCCATTCTGGGAAAGGAGGCAGATCAGCTACAGGCACCCCTAAAGTCAGCGATGCTAATGACTCCAGCTGATGTTCCTACTTTTCCAGCCAATGGAAATGTGAGCCCTGTCCCTGCAAGCAGCATGTTTCCTGAAGTACTGCCCCAGCTCACTCCAAGTGCTCACTACCTGAAGCAAAGCCAAACATATACCCTGGCTTGTTTCACAAAACTGTAGAAGACTACACTCCATCGCCTACCAAAGAAACAGAAGCTATTTGTATTTTCCATAAGCAGGACTACTCAACATAAAACCAGATGAGTTATGAGAAGGCAAAAAGACCCCAAGGCTTATTCTCTCCAAGGAAATAGCTTAAGATAAAGACAGCTCCATAATGGCAAAATAAAAATCAGAATCAGTACATTTCTGTAAAACCTTTCACTTAAGTATCTCCAAGTCATTTAAAGCCATTAAGTCACTGAGCCTTTCAACATGTCTTGTCTTTCTCCACATAGCACTGAAAAAAGAACGTGCACACTTTTGTTCACAAATCTTGACAAGCATAAAACCAAGAAAAAATATGTTTTTAAATAAATTTTTTTAAAAGTGTCTGATGGCGCATATCATAATGCACCTTGACAAAGCTACATTTCCTTCAGCTAGAAATATCAACTTGGCCATTCAATTATCAAATAAACAACTGAAAAGAGAATTAACGCAATAAATACTTATGACTAAGAAATTAAATTTTCCCCCTCAAGCACAGAGAAATAGATGCCAAACTTCAAGGAAAACATCCTGCTACTAGCTCCTTCCAATTCCTGTGCCATCCCAGGCGTACGTGTAGTCCTATCAGTCGTCATTCCAGCATCCTTCACAATCTCTCGTATTATCTGTGATACATGGGGTGGTGTTAAACATTTGGTCCAACATCTCCAGATCAAAAATGTTTTAACATCACTTGTCAGGTGAAAAGTATGAACAGACAGTGTACAAGGGCACTGATCACTGCCAACAGCTTACTAATACATTCTTACCTGTTAAGACACACCGAATTTATGGAATTGCACATTTGTGCTTCTACTGAAATAAAACTGGAGTTTAATATTCGGCAAGCATAAAATTTGGATTCTCTACAATTAACACTGAGAAAGTGGAATTTGGTTGCTGAAAACCTGGGCATGTGCATCACAACCTGAGATAGTGAGTCAGGAGGCCTCTGACCTCTTCCTATCTCATTCTTCATAGACTGCTAGTCTGCAAGCTTGTTTTCTGAGGGTGATTCATCAACTCATTCTTCCTCTTCTAAGGCAAATGCCCTCATGGCTGAGTTTTACTTGCAAGGCATGGAAAGAAACCATTTAAAAAAAAAAAAAAGTCCAAACAAAAAACCAAACCTGCCCAAGCCAAAAACTGTCCTACAGGAACACACAAATTTAATATGTAGCAAAACAGATTCATCCCCACGTTCTGCTTGTGCTTCCTCACACATTAGCCATTTTTCTACTATGATAGAATAAAGCGTTGCCAAACCCAAGCATGTACTTTCATGAGACACATCAAGAAAAACAGTTGACTTTATCAGTGACTGTTTCTAGATCATTTTCCTCCAATTCACTCTACTGTCTTCATTCATTACACCTCAAAGCAGATTTTAAAATTTTGGGGGAAAGTCTTTGCCATAATTCTGTACAAGTCTAGCGTTATAAAATTGGATCTTAAGACATGCCTGCAATACAAATAGTCATTCAGTTAATTACTATAACATAAAAGACAATAAGCTCTGAGCAAAACACCTCTCATTTTTAAAGATGATCCTGACTAGTCCTATGCCAAGACAAGGCTGAAGTTTTTTTTTGAAAAACAACAAAAATGAAAAAACACAGCGTAATCTAAAAGCTCATTTAAGGTTTGTTTTTGCTACAAGGCTGTATTGAACAATTATGGTTTTTTTATTCTTGAAATCAAGACAAAGTACACCCCTGTATGGAAGATTCCCCTATTGGACATAATTGGCAGACAGGTATTTTTGATTAGAATATTTTATATCAATTCTTTTTTTTTCTTTTTCTTTCCAAAGGCATTTTATTAAGCCTCTATGATACCTATCCTCTCCAACTCTTATTACCATTTTCAGACCCTATGGTGAAGTTGACAAAAAGCAGTATAGATTTGACAAGCAGAAGCACAGGAATCTAGCAAGAAATTACTATGCAAATGTGTCTGGACGAAGATAACACTAATAAATATTTGCTGATGGGCCTTTTGCTCCAGTAAGTGGCACATTTATAATGAAAACTTAACAGTAGTTTAACACAAAGATCAGAAGCCTCAGATGTACATGTGGCTGATGGATGACAAAAGAGGAAAAACATTTCTGTGTCTTGTCATTTTAGGGGAACCAAGCCAAGCTCAGTACCTCAGATGAAAATATTTTCCCTCCAACTTCATTTTTGGTAAATAAAATGTTTATAGAATGTGAGGTCTTTTTGTGCAGCAGGACTAGCAGCTTCTGAAACCATGTTTCAAAATACTCAGATACTCTTGGAGCTGAAACACGAAGCCAAATAGGGAACATTAGTCTGGTCATAAGAGAAAAAAAAAAAAGAAAAACAGCCTGAAGAGTTACTTAAAAAAAATCCTTTATACATGCTAAAAGTAAGTTAATTCTGCAGCTACAGAAATGTCTTTCCTACCTTTTTACTTCACTCTAGAGAAAATAATTTATAAACTTTAACACTAAAAGAAAGAAATATAAGAAAAGAGGAGAAAACACTTGCAGGTAACTGGATAAAATTTCAGTTTAGACTACAGGAGGGTAAGACATGTTTCAGAAAAAAAAACAGTGACCAAGTTGGGGTAACTACTTAATTTCAGTAGGGTGAGATAGGAGGAGGGCTTACACAGCAGGAAAAAAGCAGGCAATTCAAAAGTGATCAGCCCTCCCAGATGTTCGATAATGAGCAGAACTCTACTTGTGTTTTACTTTGAGTGTTTCCACTTTATACACTGCTACGAGGTAACTTCCTCTTTTAATTTAAATGATGCTGTGATTCTCAGCTCTTAAAATACAAAATTGAAACTTTTTTTTATTTATTCATGGACAGCACTCTCAAAATCCTGAATACAGGTACACATATGGAACAATGTGAACATATGGTCAATCTGATGCAGAAGTGACAAAAGCTTAGAAAAAGGTCAAGTTTGCAAGTGACACAGAAATTGTGGAAACAAATTTCAAGCTATACTTAAACTGACAGACTTTTTTCCCCTCCCACTTCTGTGGGAGAAAGCTCAGTACCAGGAAAATAAACCCCACACATTCTGGCAGCACAATCTTTGGAGTCAGAAATCCTGAACACCAGCTTGCAAGGTATTAGAAAGATTAGCATTGTGTATTACAGTCACAGGCTTAAAGGCAAGCCTGTTAACAGTGACATCTTGTCAAGACAGTTTTGTAGAACTAAACTGAAAGCATTTTACTTTAAGTAAAACAGGAAGGAATTAGTAATCCAAATAAATTGGTACACTCATACTGTTCTTCCACTCTTACCACAAACTACAGAAAGAAGTTTTTGTGGATTGATGGATGTGGGTGCTGGGGACATGCTCCATATAAAGACATCCCAAGGATAATAGTCTTAATACATCATTGTTAAGATATTGTCTTTAAACAATCCCAGTGAAGTGGGAAAAAGACAATGGCTAATGGGCCTATCTGTCAGGTACTGATACTAGTGTACTGAATAAGAAAAAGACTCAACATTATTTACCTTGTTAGGTAACAAATAGTTCCAAAACTTCTAGTAAAATTGTAAGTAAAAATCTGTCAAGTCAATCACATATGCAGTGCCTTTATGCAATGCTGGTTAGAAAAATAGGTAGAAGATTCTGTATTCCCCATTTTTTGCATCTTCTTTGAAGGTATGCTTTAGAGAAATACATCTTTGAAATTAATACCAAAAATATTAGGTGAAGTAATAAGTATGTGTCCTGTAAAAGAAATTAGACTAACACTACACCACCTCAGTCCTCACACTGATATAAAGCTTCATGTGTTTGCAAATAAAAATAACCACACCAAAAACAAACTCACAAAAAAAAAAAAAAAAAACAAAAAACAAACCTCACACACAAACACCCCACACAATCAGTAAAATAACTTCAGGTGACAAAGGGGGTCACTGCACATCCTACATGATATCAAGATGTGCACAGAGAGCTGCTGCATAGCTGCCTTTCAGTATTGAACATACAGTTTCAGAAATGGAGGCCAACCTCTACAGAAGAGCAAAACAAGCAGTGTATTCCATAAGCAAGGGATTTGATCTGGAAAATTACTGTCCTTCCACAAGTGCCCACTGAAAAAAGCTTTATCCTCTCACCTGAATATTAACTGGAGGAGATGAAAAGACAACAAAAGTTCAGGAAAATCTCAAGAAGTATCGGTATCATGCTCCTAACTTTGTGCTAAGAAAGAGAGCTTTATGAAGTTGGCTCTGGCTGAAAGACTATTTGTTACTGTTAAGAGTATAGTGTGCAAACTGTAAAAAGCAGGACCCAACAGTCCACTATTGGGGAGGCAAAGTTGTTTTATTCATTGGAAGTCACCGAGACCACTGATGTGAAATGTGACATTAAAAGAAAAAAAAGTAATACATTCTGTTTGTAGATGTTACATGATCTGTGCTTGTAATTGCACACTTAATACAAACAGTGATGGACTTTAAAACAAGTTTCCTTGGAATTTTAAAAGAAGAATGTAGCTAACAACAGTGGTACTTCATTCGTTGGGAAGAAAAGGCACCTCCTGGCCCATTATTAGAAAATCCAAATTGACAGTAAGATGCAGCTCTTAACTGCAAAGGTAAAGGGTCATTTAAACAATTCCATAGTGCAACAAGTAAAATCATCACATCCTGAAGTCCTTGAATTGGACTTGGACGTGTCTCTAATGTTTTCTAGTCCAATTGCAG
>NW_008594899.1:3103-13772 GCF_000691845.1 Merops nubicus | reverse complement strand
AGGGAAAGACGCATCTTCTACTGAAGGAATTAATGCTCAAGATTATTTTGTCTGGTATTGTACGGGAGATAAGGCTTGGTGATTCCTTTGGTCCTCAAAGTCTGTGAGCCCCAGTGGATGCACTGATACTGGTTGTTTATACCAGGAGAGTCAAGCTAGATCATACATGGCTTACAAATCTGTTGACTTTCAAATTTCTTAGTAACAAGTTTGCTTTCATTAGTGTAACAAGAAAAATTTTCTCATTATTTTCAGTTAATTGGTAGACGTCCCTTCAGACTTCACTCTGGCAGCTGACTGCTCTACTTCACAGCAGTACAGTCACGGTCCAATAATGTTCAGCAATAAAATGAAAAGGGAGGGAAGAGACCATTTCTACGAGACTATGGCTCCTCAAGGTGTGCTCCACTGTGTGTCTGCACTGTTGCTGCATGTTGCTTTAAACAGCTAGGTAACACCTGAAATCCTGAATTTCCAGAAGTTTGCAATACAATTTCTAGTGACCCTAGAAATCTATTAAAGGTAGGTAGTAAACAACATGTTCATGCAATAGAAGGCCTAGAAAATAACACAGTGAGTAAAGGAATTTCAGTTTCAGGATAGGTAACGCATTTACGACAGCACAGAAGTTTCTTGCCCATTATCACCACTCAACTGCCTACAAAAAGCAGCTATTTTGACACATTTTAAGACCTAACGTTTCTAGCTAGATGTTTTTGTCCACTGAAGACAGAACAAATATTGCCATTTTTTCCACATAGACTCCATGTGTGCTCCCTGTCTCACGCACAGGCACCTCCATCCAGTCTTTGCAAACTGATGTTTTTCTAGCAGTATGCTGTTGCTACAGAGGGTTCTCTGCTGAACAAATGAGGCACATCCTCTTCCAGAGGGGCTGCATCAGCTCTCAGTTCTCAGAATGATAACCCCTCGTACAGGATGGATAAGACTCTGAGCAGTTGAACAGCCTGCTAATCAGCAGTCAGCAGAAGGAACTGCTTTCCACTCTGTAGTTATTCAATTAATGCATGACAATTTCTGTGATTAGGATTCTTATCTTAGTTATTTAAAGCAGGTAAAGAAACTTTGACGCATTGCATCAGCCTTGCAGAGGGAAGACTTGAAGCATCCAGGATAGTGTGCTATCAAGGCAAGCCCAGGTTTTCAAAAGAGGAAAGCAGTATAAAGTAGAAATATTTCAGAAGTATAGATAAATTTACTTGCCCAAATTATCCACTAACTTAAATCCTCAATAATCATAGCAAGTATTTCTGAAAGAAGAACTGTAAAAAGATGGGAAAATAACAGCATTTAGTCCAAGAAAGTATGTGCCTGCCATTCTATCATCTCCCAAGAGTTTAAGCAAAACCCAAGCACGTTATGGTTGTAAACACTGCCTGTCTTTGCTGGGGTAGATATCCCACACAGTAACATACAGATGGGATCATTATCCACTAAAACCTGCTGTTTCCTTCTGCCATCGGAGTCTAGACATAAAACATGACCAAAATCTGTAACTTCAACTTCATATATGTCTTTATATTTCAGTGATGCTTAGGATTCAATAAATTAACAGCCTTTCAAATATATTTATTGTATATAAAAGACCACCACCCAAACAAACCTACATCAACAATTGAACTCAACAAAGCTTCTCTTCAAAAGACATTTCAGTAAAGGTGGCTGTAAGTTTTACTTCCAACAATAATAATAAAAATTAAGTCACCTGACAAAACCATTTTTGATAAAGTTATTTTTAACCTTTTGAATTATTTTATTTAATAAAATGCCTATTATGCATCAAATGGACTTCTGATCATAAAACCAGTTTGGTACATTTAATTGTATTTCTAAACACACAAAAATGTGAAGTACATAATTTATTCAAATACTAGTCTCTTGTTATAAAAATATAAAGCAACACAAAATAGCAAAAAAAAGGACTGTGCATTTCTGCAGAATTGCTTTTCTGATGAATTGTGTACCTCCTCAAAACAAATTTTCCCCACGAGGTTTCCTAGATTTAAAAAAATAAAGATGCTTTAAATTAAAAGCTAAAATAAAATCCCCACAGAAAAAATAAACTAAAAATAAATAAATAAATAAATACACACCACAGAATTCACACTGTCTAGTCATTTGCCTCTTTAGCTATGATCAACTTCAATTCCAGTTTACTGACACAATTGATGGGGGAAAAACTCTGGGATTCTTCAACATCTCCCACTTCCTGGGGCAGAGTACTGCATTGCTTCACACCTCCCATTAGCTTCACTTTCTTCAGGCAGGAAAACAAGGGAACTGGTCAAACTAGCAGCCAGAAAGTACAAAAAAAGAACAGAAAAACAACAAAAAAAATCCAGCGTGCATTTCCTCAAGTGGTATTTCTTTAAGCCTCTCCTCCAAAATAATTGTTACTTTTTTTATCTTGATTTAATATAGGCTTTTTTAAGATGGGATTTTCAATGGCCAGAAGTTGTAGTTTCTCCTGCTCCAACTCATACAATTCCTATTCATGAACCATAATCAACAACCTGAGTACACTTACACAAATGTTTAATCTTAGGTGCATGATTAATCAACGCTGAAGTCTTAGATAAAGCTTGCTGGTGACAGTAGCTGGCCCTTGAAAAGTCTGGAACACCGTGGCTACAGCCATGCTGCTGTTTCATTTTATGCATCAGGAGGAAGCAGTCGTCCTGCTCTCACAAATTTCTTCCTCTTATTTAAATTTACTTGAGTTCACTGGTACATCAGACTAAAGCTCCAAACCTCTTCCTCTTCACCACTAAGCCCATTAACATCTTTCCAGCAAATGAGCACTTGTATGAAAGAGAAGGGAAGCCATGAGTTTAGGTTGCAGAGCACCTTCAGAGCATGGAAACCCCCAGCAGCTTTTATCCATTCTTGCAATAGTTTATTTAATTTATCCCATTTCTCAGAAACCTCTAGTAAACTTGGACTTGATCAATGAATAAATATCATATTGCAATCAACATGAGAGTTTTGGGTAAAAGCTGGTCAAACTCTGTGACAAATGTTTATAAATTAAAAATTACAATTATATCACTGTACTTAGCAAATCACAGATGAAATTATGTCAATTCATATTTTTCTTTTCAGAATTACTTAATAGTTTGGATATAAATTTCAGACTAATCTTTACGTAAGTTACACTTTTCTCATTTTTACTACTTTGCCAGTGAGTAACCTGATACTCATTAGGCAACAGGCTGTTTCTGCCTCTTAACTGAACAATATGAAACAATTTAAGTACCAAACACTGACTATTGACAATAAAAATCTTCTAAAATTTGGGCATGCATAAAATACTTAAGCGAATAGCTTTGTCACCCAGATATTCAAAGGTAAGCATTGCTTTACAAAGCATAACTAGACTACAGACTTAATTCATTTGCTGCTGGTAAATTATTATTTCATTGATTTGGATTTTAAGCATCATTGATTGTCCAGTTAGGAAACATTACCTACAGAGGGATACCAATGGCACAATAACAATAGCTTCCAGAGCAGAAGTCTTGTATGCAATTAAGAGAACAGTGCCAAATCAAGTGGGTTTTTTTTGTTTGTTTGGTTGGTTGGGTTTTTTTGTGTTTGTTTGGTTTCTTTTTGTTTTGTTTTTGTTTTGTTTTCCCGGCAAATATAATCTATGTAATCTCTAAAACAAAGTCTTGTTTGTTTTGAGGAAGGAGGAAATAAGAAAAAAAAAAGATTTTTCTCAAGGGAGAAATACTTATGAGGGAGTATAAATTATCCTTATTATTAGGATAAATTATCTTCCTTATTAGGGAGGATAAGTTATCAAAATGAACAAATGTTTGCAAATGGCAAATAAAATGAAGAAGCGGCACCAATATTTTTACTTGTTTGTACCAGATTTTTCCTCATTTCTGTTAAAAGTTATTAACAAACTTCTGGTACTACACTGCTTTCGTATTAGTGTTCTTCATAGTCATCTCTACAAAAAACACAGAGATGTTTTCATGATGATTTAATCTCCAGCAAATAAACTTCTAGTGCTCCACCTTTGGCTTTTCTGAAAGTCTGTGACCTGCTCACCAGCCAAAGTTACTGAAAAGCTTAGATCTTATCTTCAGAAGTAACACGGGCATACAGGTATCAAGTGTTATTTGTTTCCTTAAAAAGAGGTTGCTACAATGATTACTTAACAGAGGATGGATTTTTACTATTCAGAACTTTACTAGAGACATAACAGGCTTCAATGGTATCACTAACAAAGCTGGCCACAATACACTAACTGCAATTCCTAACAATAACCTTCAGTGCTTTGCAACTAGTCTGCTTTTCCTTGATGAAGTGATTTCCATGACTCTTTATCCAGATGTGCCACTCTAAAGCCTAGAAATCTTCCTCACCTCTTTATTTTCTCCATGTTCCATTTAAGCGAATGCCACGGATTAAAAAAAGCCTCTTTTTCTGTCCACATTTAAATGGTCGGTCCCAGAACCATGGTTTCATTCTACCTATTATGAAATAAAACACTTCAGGATGTTACTATTGCAAACACCCTAGGCCCAGCAAGAGGAGATCGCACGTGAAAATTCTGAATCCAGTTTGAGCAGAAAAACAGACAATTCTAAGAGCTTCCATCATGGTTTTCTTACCTCCCCTTTCTTTCTTTGCCCTGCCTACTATGAATTACCCTAAAGAAAGAAAATGAAGGACTTTGGACTTTCCTGGGTTCAAGTCACAAACTTCCAGGCAATACGTTCTGACTTCTAATTATGTCTTTACAGAATGGTTGAAGAGAGAAAATGGGAAACTGGCACACTAGAGACCTGTTCTCTGTCTTCTCTTCTAACTCAGTTAAAGTATAAACATTACCCAAGTGAATGGCTAACAAAAGAAACAAGGAAAAAAAAATGTAAAAAAGGACATGCCACAATAACCACAGAAGTCCCTAGACCAGGAAACACTTTAATCACCTGAACACAGATCACATAGACCATCCAGAGCAACAACATACACTAACAAGTGGTATCACCAAGCACATCATACCACAAATTCTTTTCCAGTCAAAAGTGTGACACTTTCACAAGTTGCCTAGCAGGAAAACTTTTCCCACTGAGAACATATCCTTTCCCTCGGTTATCTGCTATAACATAGTACATAAATTTGAAAATCTCCGTTCTTAAAGATGTATTTCTCTACTCACAGAGTATTAAAGAGACTTCTTCATCTCTTCCTGTGATCTGGACTGCTCAATTACAGAGAAAAATACTTTTTCAGTATTTTTCAGGGTAGGTCTTGGACCTACTCAAGACTAAGGAATTTAGCCTTTCATCTGCCCTAACTGTTACTATGAATGTAAAAAGCACTCTCCTTGCAGCTGTACTGATCAAAAAGTACCCTGATTTCCTCACTTAAAAAAAAAAAAAAAATCCTTACAGGAACAAAGAGCATACGTGAAAGAGAAGTTACTCCATTCTCCCTTCAAAGTCATGTTATGAGCACTGCTCAGAATCCAACAAAACAGAAAGCATATGAAAGAACACAATTTCTTGGCTCAGCATTCTGAGTGAGACCTCCAAAACTTCTCTGGCTCTTTAGCCTATAGACAGGCTAAAAAAAAAAAATCTATATCTATAACTTCAGCTTCACCAGCAAGACTTCAAACAGGTCTGCCCCAGAGAACTACAGTTCTCAGTTTACTCAGCTCCTCAGGCAGGAATCATCAGTGACCTTCACACTGTTTTGCCAATGACCAGGCCCAACAAAAATGATAGCATCACCAGCAGGAAGATGAACCAATACAAAGACTGTATTGTATACAAGAAGAATATTGCATGAATGATTGCTGTGGGTACAAACAGATCAACAAGCTGGTACATAAACGACGCCACCCCCAACGATCTCACAAAAGATGTGGCTCAGCCCACAACAGTTGGTACGAACAGTGAACCAAGGGTTTCCATAGTTGGCATGGGAAACAGCCAGACCAGCCAGTTAAGCGCATAAGGAAAAGGTGCCCACATGGCGACTCTCACCCGATCGACCCGCCTTCCCAAAGGTTTAAACAGACCAGGGCCCAGCTCCAGGGAGAGTCAGGAGGTCTGCCCTGAACCAGGAAGCTCTGGGGAGTGCACTCCACAGACAGACACTCCTGACTCCCTGCAAGTGGTCCCAGCTTTTATCCCCAAGCAGACCCCTGACCTTTGTCAACTCAGTGCAGGACCCCTGGGGCTCATTTCCCTTCTGGCTCTCCCTGCAGGGCCGGCCGCACCCTGGGGGGAAGCTATAAGGCAAACTCACCACCTCTGTATGAAGGGCTGTGGGAATCACCCACATGTCAACCTTAATTTGGGGGCTCGGGGTTCAAACCCCATAGTTTCACACACAAAAAGGCAAATTCAAAATTTCCATGAAGAGCTTGGCTATATTTGAATCCCAAAGTCAAGTGATCAACATGGACTTGCTTATAATCCCATACCACTTGCCCAACCATTTTGTCCTTTTAGATTACAGTATCCTCTTCCCTTACAGAATTTTCTTGTAAGTAATCTTGTAGTACTGAAGCTGCTATCCCCTGAACCCTCCCAAACTGCAAAGGATCACCATACATTAACACTGATGTCTTCTAAAGGAGAGGAAATTAAAATTATGGTGCCATGTGGTAACTGACAATCTTGTGTAGAAAGGGCTCTTCCCCCTACCAGGAAGTGAAATAAGTTTTGCTTAGTGTAACGAGCACACCAGATCTTGCTTCTCACTTTACCTACCAATGTGAAACAGCAGAAGGGGAAATATGCAGTAATAAAGACACTTGGAAGAGGATGCAAGAGCTTTGAAACTGAAAGCACCTTCCAAACAACAGTGTCTTGGAACAAAGAACTAGCCAGCTTGCAAGGTGACAAGCTTGTATTCATAGCCATAAAAAGCATGGATAAAAAGAATCCCAAAAAGAAGAAAAGCACAAGGAAAGGCATTCTAACTCAAGCAGTTAAATAAAACAACTTTTACATGTCATGATACTGCCATGTCACACATTGTTTTCCAAATGTTCGTAATAATATTTTCTACCTGGTAGCCTTTAAACACACAGGGAAGAATAGTAAGCACATTTATTCAAAGCTCCTAAAATGACAGAAATCTTTTTCTCCAGAGCTGTCTAAAAAACAAGCTGTCAGTCTGCATCTATTTTGTGACTACAGGATGACTGAATCAACATGGCTGTGAGAAAGAAGTTTTGTTGAAGTGATACTCTGCTGCACCTTCCAAGTGCCTTTGACAAAAAGCAGTAGTCTCCATAGCTTCTACATCTCTTCCTCCACCATAATGATGGAATAATAAGAAATTGGTACACCAACTTAAGTTTACTTCTTCAGTAAGCTTCTGGAGGCTATGGCATCCAGCTTCTTTCCCATGGAGGCATATCAGTAGCTGATCAGGTTCTGCCCTCAAAACATAACAGAGAAAACATTACCAGCTCTAAAGCCCTCCACATCTTCCACACAAAATGCAATGTGAAATTTTGCCCCTTGCATACATAAGTCAAAGAAACAAATACTGTGATCGTAAAAAATGCTTACTGTACGATCAAGTCAGAATTATGAAGACCTATTGTAAAAGTCATACAATGTAAAATTACCTAATATACAAGAGAGATTAATGTAAGCTGGACAAAGTACCCCAAGTGAAGCCTAACAGTGCTCAATGTTAACCACATTAATCTTTCACTGAGGATAGCTGCTAGCAAGGGAAGAGACAGCAATCTGGCAGTTAGAATGCCCTCTTCCAAGAATGACACATGAGTAAAAACGTTAGGTCATCAATTTATGAACTATATGTATTAAAGGAGGTTTTAGAAAGGTATTACTAAAAAGTTATTTTGACTCCTGTAGATTTCCAAGGAGTAAAGTTTGTAATGTGTTGTAAAGTTGCTTTCTAAAACCCATCTTTTCTGAATGTTTAGGGTACTTCACACACATTTTAAAAGTGTATTTGTGATCATTAAATAAGCACACAGATCAAATTAGTGGAGGGATAGTAATTTTTCCATGTAATAAAAAAGCTTATTACAAAGTACTTATAAACTCTGTACTAAGTGTAAGAAGGTGGCAATTAAGTTAATAATTTTATGTCATGAATGACAAACGTATGCTTATAAATGTTACCTGAGAGTCTACAACAAAATAGCTCCAAAATGCTACCAGAAATGTGAATCGTTTGGGTCACCGGGGAGAATTTTCCTTTGTTAGGGTCTCTCTATGAACCCCACCACAAACCAAATTTTTTTTTTTTTTTTTTTGGGTGGCAGACGGTGGTTTGGGTTTTGTTTGTTTGTTTTTATCTCCAAAGAACACCTTAGCAAAAGCTATCAGCTTTGACAGAACACCAAAATTCTGGCACTGAACCATAAATTGACCATTACCATAAAAAGAACTGCTAAATGAGAAACCATGTGCTCACTATAAAACTAATTTCATGCTTTCAAAAGCACACAGTGGCTTCTAGCAAGATAGTGGCCCTGGGACCTGCAAAGACAGATTGGCTAATACAAATGGTGTGTGCTCCTGATGCAGTCTGGTTAGCCAAGCTTTACATGCACTGGTAGTAAATGAAAATTCTCGAATCTTCTGTCAAACAAATACGCACTTATCTATAACTTTAGAGCTGAAAGCTATAAAACAGCTGCCTCATAAATATATTTAACAGGAAAATGCATGAGCTGTCCTAGTTCCTCATAAAAAAAAAAAGCCCACAGCAGTCTTTACATAGTAAGCATAGACATTTCTATAGCAAGCAAGAAAAATATTTTAATAAATATTTTTCAGCATCTTTCCCTCTTTTATTAAAAGAATACTACTGCCAATGCAAATGTAGCTGTAGTAGATCTCACGACAAACTAAACAAAATAGCAGAACAGCAGTGCTTAATAAGTAACTCAGCTGAACTAGATTTTTTTTGTGTTGGGCTATAGGTGAAATTCCTATTTTTTTTTTTTCTTAAACACATAGGTACAAAGTCTATTTAGTTTTTGATAATGCTTCTTTCAAGATTAAAGATTTACTACTAGAACTTCACGGGCTACCTCTAGCACACTGCCTGTTCCCTTGAATAAAACTTGCTGCACTAAATCTCAAATTTAACTGGTTAGGGAGAAGTGACAATAATTTTATACCCTTCTCAAAGCAAGTTGTCAGTGCAAATGAATTACTGGAAGCTATCCTGGGCATGACAGGTCATAACTTTTAATATTAACAATGACAGATATATGCAAGATGTCAAATCCAGCATACAATTAATTTAATTCTTTACTTTCTTAGTTTATCTGGAGAATCAGACAGCTCTTTTGTTTTATATATCATTACAACTATAATTTGGGACTGAATAAGCCAGAAAGCAAGCTCTGGAAAGAGGTATTTAGTCACACTGCTGATTAGCTTCTTTCTATAACAATAATACAGCATCACTGACATGTTCCAAAAACATTTAAAATGCATAGGAAGTCACCTACTGGAAAGATGCCCTCTGCAAACAGCAAGCAAGGAAAGGGAGCTTGCCACATACACAGACTTACTTTTAATACTGAAATAAGAAGAGAAGAAAAAATATGCATTACATGCTGTGCCCTTTTTCTTATCCTTTCCACTGGAATAAGTGAAACACAAATGACATGCACACAGAAATAATGTCAACCATTTAAGTATCTACTCAGTACCATATCACAAAGCAATTCAGTGAAGTTTAATAATAAAAATCATGCTCACCTCTACTGGGAAGTCCACTCCACATTATGGCAATAGTATTCAAGCAGCTTGAAACAGGAACCAAGTTACATAAACAAAACTTCCAGTATGTGACCAATATGATCTACGGTGCTAGAGAGACTTGGCTCCAGCCCTGCTCATCTGTGTGTCAGCACACTGCTACACCAGTGCAGCCACAAACCTCCCCAGATGCCGGCTTAGAGCACTGCTCATTGAAAATCCTTCACACGCTGGCAACATTTTAGGGAAGGACAAGCACACTCTGAGTCATTTGTAAAGAAAGCAAAGCAATTTCAGTTCTGTATCTTCATGCGTACCGAAACACAGAGCACTGTCAAAGTAGAAGTCTGAGGTGAATTTATGCTGAGAAACAAGCAACCTAAGCCTTCATTATCAATGCATGGAATCAGCCACAGTGATCAAATTCAAACAAACCATTAAAAAAGGATACGATTATAAAAGGCTCTACAGATCCAGCTCCAAACCACAAAGAATGAAGCATCATCTATCTACACTGTGTAAATGTTAAAAATAGCTCTCTTTTCTACAATGAACACGAGAGAGAGGAGAATCAGTAGCCTGTATTCTGATGAGATTCATTACTGGAAAAAAAAAATGCAGCAATAAAAATTAATGATTCTTTACTGCTTTTCTAAGGATTAATTTACAATTATGCAAATGAACAAACAAGCACTGCACTACATAACAAAGTCTATTATACATAAACAAATAAGTCTATTAATGTGAAGCATATTTGGATGAAAAATTTGAGAAAAAAAACAAAACCCAAGAATACGAACAAGATCAACACCTAAAAAGCATGACATTACATGACCAATGCCTTCATCTTTCAAAAAAATAATTTTTAATTACTTACTATGAAAAAATCTCTATTGCCTATTAAATCCATTCTTTCC
>NW_008594899.1:0-3052 GCF_000691845.1 Merops nubicus | reverse complement strand
CCACACAGACTTCTCATTATGTAAATGTTTTTGTCTTTTCAGGTAGTGCATACGTTTTCTTTCCCAAAAAAGGTAAGAGGGCACATGTTGCTGTGCATACTTACACCCACACAGATACACAGTATTGTAAGAATCAGATATAATCATGACTAGGTTAAGTTTGCAAAGAAACAGCAAGACACAGGAATTTTTATCGTAATACCTGTACAGTTATCCAAATATACTGTGTCACAAGACAACTATGAGAGAAATTTTGGCAGGATCTGATCCCAGATGAGGATACTTACCACACAGAAACGGCGTCAAATTTACTTTTGCAAGATAAAAATAACAACAAATCTGACTTTATTATTTTGGGTTTTTCAGCTTTTTTAATATAGAAATCACTGTTGGAAATGTGTGCTGAACAAAAATTACGACTCTGCATTTATAGATCGCTTTTCATCTCGGCTACCGACACAAAAATGTTTTTTTCTTTTTTCCATTAGGGAATTTTTGAACATTTTGCTCTAATGCAATTTAAGAATTACTGACATCTGCTTATTTTTATCAGTTTTACCAGTACTTTCACAGTTCAGCTACTGAAACACAGAAGTATTATAGATATAATTTGAAGTTATTAGCAAAGAAGCAATTTTTTTATGTCAGCTCTGTCCCTTGATATTAACTCTCATCATCAACATTGTGTATGGATTATCAAGTCCCTCTAAACAATACAATAAATCCCCTTAATTTCAGAGCAGCTCATCATGACTGCTGTGAAAGAAACCTATCAATCACTTATCATAAACACATTTCATCTTGTCAGACAAATGTTAGCTTATGTAACATTTCATATGTCCTAATTAGGATACCAACGCAATCTTCTTCAAAAGATCACTGAGTAAAAAGTCAACGTAGCCTGTAGTGAAGAGTGAAATACTAAGTTTCTCAACAGCTCACTAATCTAAGTTGCTTTGTAAGAACATAACTCTTTTTTAGTGTTATTATATATAAAGTAGCAAAATAGGATAGCAAAATCGCAAGCAACCTCTCTTTCACAAGAGGAGAGGGAGAAAGTCCCAAGACATTGCTCCACTTGTGCCCTCCTCACAGCAGCAGCATTTTTCAAACTGCTTTCCACTGACCTTCTACAAGTCTAGAAAAGGTTTCGGCATAACACAGGAAAGAGTAAGCTCACAGTGCTTTCTACTATCCTCCTCTTCTCTACGGTCTTACACACCAATTCTAGAGCTATGCATGCATGTGTTTAGGACAACTCCGATTACAAACTTTTTCAAGATATTTTCGGTTACTGCTTATCATTCCTCCAAGTACTTGGCAGACTAATTCATAAAGATCTTTAATAAAAGTCAGATTATCCTTGTTCTTTTTTTAGAAAAAATGAAAGACAAACATTGATAAGGGATTTGAGAATCTAGATCAAGAGGCTTAAAATAAGCAAAAATTCAGTTCTCCATTAAGCTGGCACAATGCAGCTTCAGATAACAACTAAGCTCCCTGTCAGAAAGCTAGTCTTGGCCCAGCTAAGGATTCAAAATTACACACAAAGGCCTACATTTAGGATCAGGTTCTTCTGACAATTAGGAACCAAAGAAAAACTTCACTTAACTCCGAATAATACACTGCAGTTTCATTCTGTTATAACAGGCCATCGTTTAATCCTGCACTGACCTAGTCAGCTAGCAAGGTAATTTCTTTACAGTTTCATTAAAAAAAAAAAAAAGTTTTCTTCCTATGCACCAGGTAGGTGCAAAGGTGGGCATGTGGATTTAAGGCTGGCTGGAATATTTTCAGAATAATTTCTCATATAATGTCTACCAGTAGTCAGTTTTGCTTTTTGAGAGAAAGAATAAGTCTAATTATTAGAAAAATAATTATTAATCTAAATTAGATGTTTAAGAAGGCCCTTTTCACTTGACACAGGTGAAGACAGTGTTCACACTTCCTGACTCTAGACATTCAGCACACTAATATGCAAGCTTGCTATGTAGTCCATGGATCCTTTGAAGGATGATTCTGAGTACTTTAGCTGTAAGCCTCCCTACCTCCATTAACTTGAAAAGCTGTCTAGACTTCTCACTCAATATGGCATCACAGAAGGAATCAAAGCAGTTCTAATCTCTGTTACCAAAGCGGGAGAAAATCTTCCTTCTGCACAGTCCCTTGTTCTCCTCCAATGTCCAAGATTGCCATTTTACCTCTTCCCTTGCCCTAGCATCACCAGGCCCTTTTTATGATTTAAATCATGAACACAAGATAAGTCTAGTCATTTATGTATTTATTTTGCTAGTCCCTGTCTGTCTTTACTGTGAATTACAACCATGTGTTGATAATCTCTCAGTAAATGATCCTGTGACTAATTCTTCAGTATCACAGGGGAATATACTAACTTGTAGGACTGCTTCCTACAGAGTCACAGCATAGGGGCCCACAGCACCTCCAAAACTGTCCTGCAATTCAGAGATTTAAAGAGCAAAAAGGCAGAACTGCTACCAGAATATGCTGCCAGATGACCGACATCCCACCTCACTTCCAAAGGGCATTAGTAAGTGGCATCTGGACCCTAAGGCCCATTTGTTGTTTGAAACAGCTTAGGACCCAGGAAGAAAGTGACTCTGCTTTGTCCACTTCTAGACTCCAGGCAATTTCTGAAGCTAAAAATGAAACCACCTTACCCATTTCCAGGGATCTGTAAAATTTGGACTTTGACAGGTATTCCTCGTACACTCACTCTTAGAACTACTCAAACCGTTCCCATGTCAGCGTGGGCACTGAGGGGAGAGTCAGGAGATTCACCACCTGACTGCACCCCAGGGAACAAACGGAGAGAACCGGTGGAGCAAACCCAGTGTCATCTCTAAAGGAGATCTAGGAAGAATACAACGAACCCATCCACAAAACCGGCCACAGAAAATATTAAAAAGCAATTCACCAGTACCCCTAGAGTTGGAACGCTTAATGAAAAAGCGGCAGCAGCGAGGGCCAGCCGAGAAGGGAGGCGGCGGCGGGGCCGCCCGATGGGCCGGGCTGCAGCACCATCTCGTGGCGG
>NW_008594898.1:30157-34901 GCF_000691845.1 Merops nubicus | reverse complement strand
ATATAAATACTATGCTATAACTGATCAGTAAGGAGGCTGGAATGCAAACACAGCAGCGTATCAGATTCCAGCACAGTATTTGCCTGGTTTATACACGAGGAGGGTACTGGTGACCCTGTGCCACCCTTCTGAGCCACCACTGCAGAATTTCTCCAGCTGAGAACAGCAACCATAAAAAGCCTAATATCTACATAAAGTAGTTCTGAGGTGGTGTCAGTTCTTTTGGGGGTGAGGGGAAGGAGAGTAGGGGGGGAAATCTGGGCATCGAGACCCAGGGAAAAACAGGGTGTACAAATGTGCACACACACCCCCCCCATGCTTGCACAGCCTGACTTCTACAACCTGTCTTCTCAACTGTTGTACTTTACACTGTAACTAACGATACAAAGACATATGGCACAAAATTCACCCACAGTTGCTTATTTTTAGACCAAGCTGAATCCAGCACCTGCAACAGAACACGTATCTTCAACTAGAAGTACGGCCTATTAAAGTTTGTCTTGCTTAAAGAGAGATGTGACATAAGGCCTTTTGGCACTAAGCAAAGGCATAAGCAAGTTACCAGGATCCGTGGTAAGATTAATTTTTAACTATACCAAATTTAATAGAAGGTATGAAATAAAAGGGAGATTCAAACACCTCTGGGTTCAGAGAACATTTGTGAAGTGTCATACAGTCACCCCTCCTCAGAGAAAAATAAAAACACACAACAAAACCCAAAAACAAACCTCAACAAAGTAACCCCAAATAAGAACACAGCATGAAGATCTGCCTTTCCCCCAGTCCTGCCTTCTTGTCACAAGCATCGTTACATCGCCTCAAACTCGTCAATTCTCTGCTTGGTGTTGCCCTGCCGGATCTGCCGCAGCGTCTTGTACTTGTCCCGCCCCTGTCGCATGTTCTCCGAGTGGATAATGTCATTGTGGGTCCTCTTATTTTCATCCCTAGCCTGGGCCAGCTCGTCTGTCAGTGCCTGCAACAGAAGGAACATGAAGTACAGATGACACACCAGCAGCTCTCAGCCCATGATGGTGATCTTGGCGAGAGCTGGGAGTGGTGAGGTGACTGGCCAGATCCATGACACGGATACAACATGTGCTTGCCATAAATGCTATGGGTGACAGAAGTCATCTCTAAGCCTCAACAGTGACAGAAGTCTTTAGATACCTTGTCTTTAATTCAAAAGCCTATAGAAACTGAACACAGAGCAATGACTGTGCTTTGTGTGCTTAGCCGAGTGGTGAGATGACCCATTTTCTAGGAATGATAGTTTCAGTTACTCCCTCCTCCTCCTCACACCGTCTTACCCTCAGCTGCCTCTGCACGCGCTCGTTCTTCTCCGCTTCAGTGACACGCTTCTCCTCATTGCGGTCGTTCCTGATGCCCTCACTGGAGAACTCGGCGCTGTAGGCCGAGTACTCGGATCCCTCCTCGTGCAGGTTGTCCTGGACATGGTAGTTCACCGGCTCGTAGACAGGAGGTGGGGGTGGAGGCGGAGCAGTCATTACCAGGTGTAGCTCCTCCTTTGTCTTTACCAGATCCTCCTGGGCTTCCTTGGCCTTTGGGAAAAAGAGTGAAAAATATTTTAAATTCATTTCTTGCTTTAAACCAGCTTAATGAACACTTTAATGCTTGTCTTCTCAGTTTTTTCAACCCACTAGGACAAGCAAGAAAGAGAATTAAACCTCTTTGGCCAACAGCCTGTTAGTGTCTTACACAGAAGTGTTTGGTTTTGGGTGTTGTAAAGAGAACACAGTTAATGACAAAGGTTTTTTTTGTGTGTTTGGGTTTTTTTTGGCTAGTGATGCTGTCCTCCACTGTGTAATTTGCAGGGGCTCTGAACAAAGAATCTTTTTCCAATAAAACACAGTCCAGGAAAAATAGTCCTGCAGGAAGCTACAGTTCTTTTCCTCCTGTTCTCCATCTGAAGAACTGTAGGCTGTAAATATGGGTTCCACAGCACAGGAACTTCTCAAGATTCCCAAGCTGCCATTTCAGTGCAATTCCACAGGAAGCAGTCAGCTTCCACGCTGCTTCAGTGGCTCTGCCCTCCTGTGTGGACTGCAGCATGAGCCAGAGGGCACTGAGAGCACCAGGCACTCCAAGCCTTGCATGGTTTACTTTTGGGCTTAGTGCATCAAAGGATTAAACTCGCCTGACCCAGGCATTGTGTGGCTGCATTTGCAGCATCTTCTCATGACTGATGTAAAGTTTTCAGACATTACATCATGGATTAAATGCGTCATTTATACATGCGTCCCTTCCCCTCCATGGCTCCAAGGTGATGATCACATTTTTAGGTTTTATACAGGTTTCCATTTTGAACTTAGACTGAAGGCGAGGTGGAAGAAAGGTGTTTTGCAGGCATATTGCACGTTCATCACAAGTCTGCCCTCCTCTGCTGGTGTGCTGCTATTTGTCTCCACACATTTAGAGAATTCACACCAGGCTAAGCGCTGCGGCGTGCTCTGCTCCAGTGCAGATACTCACTCTGATCTGCCACTCTTCAACCTCGCTCTCTTTGCGCCTCCGCGCCTCTTCAAGGAGTGCAATCTTGGCTGTGTACTCTGCAAGTTCCGTAGCCTGTTGAACAATAAAACTGGAATTATAAGGACTCTTAAAAAAACGAAACAAAACCAAACACAACAAACACACTGTTGGCTGAGAAAAGACCTGAGTGTTATACTGCACTGTACTAAAGACTAAACATCAAGAACAAAAAAAGTAGGTTGCTCAAGATAAAAACCAGTGCCACAAGGATGCCATCACATGGCCTAGTACTCCACTGCACTGTGTCTTTCGCTGGAGAACAAGGTTTTGTATTACTCAAAGGGCACAGTAACATGCCCGTAAATCTTATAATGAAAATGACTGGGTCTTACCAGTTGTTCCTGGCTCTTTATCTGGTCCATAGTTTGCCTCTCCAGCTCTTCTTTGGCCTGCAGAGCAGCCAAACGATCAGCTTCCAAACGTTCTGCTTCCTCCTGAGCTCGTCTCCTTTCCTCCTCCAGCTGAATAGCTCTTTGGATCTGATCCGAGAGCTCTGCAAAAAGGCAGATCAGTATGGTTAGCCCACAACAGCTTGGTGAAAGCGAAGGGACTACAGACAGTCTCTTGGGTAACAGCACAAGTCATGACAAGCACTTTACTCTGGCCTGCAATGTCCCTTCAGTGCACACCTCGAAGTCATGATGACCACAATGCACCACGTAGTTGAATTTAGAATTCAGTGTGGCTGACTGCTTCTAATTTAATCTTCTGCAAGATATTTTAACTGAAGTCTGTAACACTGACATGATTCTGCTGCTGCCCTTAACTGACAGTTTACCACGAGGACCAGATGTTGCCATCTCTAATCTGCACATCTGTGCATTGAAACAGGACCTTCTGTGTCTCTGGAAAGACTGGTTCCCAAAGTACTTCATCTGTTAGGAGTTAAGAAGTGCTTGAGAGGCTCACTGCTGGAAGAGGCTTTGCTACTCAAACCCACTTGGCAATGGGGGAAAACAGAGATGGTGTCCTTCATTTCCTGAATGCAATCAGCAGATTTTATGCTACTTTCATACTTTAGATGATCTCAGCAGTGTGCACACACGTGTGTATTTATTCCTACTGGCAGATATTAATAAGCCTCACCAAGAGGTCCCAGTACCACCAGATTTAGGCTAGGTGTAGGCAATGACCCACATAACCCTTCTGTGGAGCACAATACACATGGTTCTGGTCAGCCAGGACAAGTACTTTACCTTTCTCTGCTTTCTGAGTCTTCACCTCATACTCTTGTAGCCTCACCAGCAGCTCCTCCTTCTCCCTCAGCATTTGCTCTTTCTCCCTCTCAATTGTCTCCCGCTTCTTCTTTTCATTTTCTAGTTGTTGCCTGTTATAAACAGATTTCACGCTTGAAGATCACTTTCAGACTTCAGCTACAGTCAGGCAAGAAATCTGGCTGGGCATCTCTCCAGGCAGCTCAATGGGAAGTGACTGCCACACAAGAGCCAGAAGACAGAAATACATACAGCCTGTCCTTCATCACTTCAGAAATTTTTGCTCAGTTTTGGAAACCCTGTTTCATAAAAACATTTGTATTTTTGTTTTCTGCCACAGAAATTTAGAAAACTGAAGAGCTACTAGATGCAGAAAGAGAAAACCAGGACTCTGCACTGCTCAAGCAAGGGAGATTTAACTTTGTTACTTATGTCACAAGGAAAGTCAAAGAAGTGTAAAATCAAGAGCACAGAGGGAATGAAGACAAGCCACAAATATAGGAGAAAAGCAACATGATTTCTTGAATTGTAAGCAACATGCAGCCAGTTGCAGAAGTCCGATGGAATTGCCAATCCTTGTTCCTTGCCTGTAGGAGATTTCCCAGTACCCTCTTCTCTCCTCACAGTGCACAAACATGCTCTCAGTGAAGGTTTCTTCCTTGCTCCCAACCATCCCACAGTCCAACACAACTCAGATCCTAACACTTAAGAGTCAGGAGAAGCCCTCTCCAGGTGTGTGCTACCACAGAAGAACCCTTTGCTTGCACATTCCCTTGCAACACTCAAGACTGGCAAAGAGGACAGCAGACTACATGGCCACAGGTTCAAGCAAGAAGAGTAATTGTGCTGCCTGCAGGATGTGCCAGGTCCACCTGCTGAGCCAGAGCTCGAGGGCCACACACATGCCTTATGAATATGGGATGGTGATGGCCTTGCCCAAGCGAAAACCACTTTACTGACCGCTGCCCAGCGGGTACAGC
>NW_008594898.1:0-30126 GCF_000691845.1 Merops nubicus | reverse complement strand
CCGCCGGCGACAGCTACCGGCTGAACCCTGCCAGCTCGGTGCCTTCCACCTCTGCCACCCCATCCCCGCTGTCTGTGTTCCAGCTCACCTTTCCAGTTGTTTCTGGTGCTTCTCCTCCCGTGCCTGGGCTTTCATCTGCTGTACCTCAATGGTGTCGGGCTTCCTGCGCCGCATATACAGCTCATGGTTGCCCATGCAGAGCTGCAGGATCCTCTTGTTAATTCGCAGACGAGGGGCATAAAACACGAAGTCCTAGAAGAGAAACACCACAGAGTCAGTTTTCACAGCTTGCTTTCTCTTCTCCCAGCTAACTGCAGGCTCGTCAGCTTGCTACTGATTTTATTGTAATTGAGAAAAGACCTCTATCTAAGACCACCAAGTCCAACCATCAACCCAACACTACCATGACCACTAAACCATGTGCCAAACGTCTATATGTTTTATGAACCCTTCCAGGGATGGTGACCCCACCGCCTCCCTGGGCAGTCTGTTCCAGTGCCTCACCACTCTTTCAGTAACTAAATTCTTCCTAATATCCAACCTAAGCCCCCACTGCACAATTTAACCCCATTTGCTCTTGTCCTATCACTAGTTACTTGGCAGAAGAGACCAACACCCATCTCACCACATCCTCCTTTCAGGTAGTTGTAGAGAGCAATAAGGTCTCTCCCTCAGCCTCCTCTTCTCCAGACTAAACAATCCTAGTTCACTCAGCCACTCCTCATAAGCCATGTTCCCCAGGCACTTCACGAGCTCCATGCCCTTCCCTGGACCTGCTCCAGCACCTCAATGTCTTTCTTATACTGTGGTGTCCAAAACTGAACCCAGTACTCAAACAGTGACCTCTAGGTTCATTACCTGCCTGATCATTCCTCTGAAACACCTTCCTGCAGATCTCCTCATTGTTTTTAAGAGGTAGAACTAAGAAGGGACACACATGGCAGCAGTGATGATGGTTTTTAATTGCCTGAGCTCAGAAGCACAAGCTGTGGCTATCTTTGGGAAAGCTGGAAGCCACAGTAGAATCAGTGAAAAGCTTAGAACTAGCAGAACCTGCTGCTTTTGTCACCACCAGCCTCCCTTTGGTCTCTCACAACTGAGAGCATCACAGCTTGGTACTGCAAGTGTAATGTGCTGAAGATGTTGGGAGTATGTGGGCAGATAGGCCTAAAATTTAAAAAAATTATTCTGGGCAAGGTACATGGGACTCAACCCATTACATTAGAGTCCATTTAAACACTGACATGTAGAATCCTCCAAACTTAAGGAGAGCTTCCAACCCACATCTTGGGTGGATCAAGTATTTTGCTGTAGTTACAGTCCTTGCCTTTTTAAAGGGAGACACAAGCATATGACAATTTCCTAAATGCTCAGAATTAGTGTTGAGATAAATTCTCCTTTCAGACACAGCTTTAAACACGACACCACCCAGAGGGAAAAGGACAACTGACACAGCAGAATGAAACATAATTGAGGTTTTCAATGTTAACAACTTTCTGTATCAGCCTCTTGCAAGTCTCCCATTTCAAATCCAGTCTGATTTGCTGTTGGGGAGCAGATAGAAAGCTGTGATCCATAAGCAGGTGATTAATATTGAATATGATTGAATATCTTGAAAGGTGTACAACACGACCAAGAAGCTCTTCTATTAAGAAGAAAATGCCTGACAGACCAGCCTTCTATCTGTGTGGAGTTTTGTTGGCTTTCACTAACAGCATGACAGAAGGAAGCTCCTCTCCCCCCAAAACCCAGGTTGTTACCTAGAGGAAAGCCCTGCAGCACACTGTACATTAGTATCCTATAAACTACTGGGAGGATCCTTTTGCATTAAGGAGATTTACAAGCCATCACCCTTTGCCAAAGCCAAACTGATTATTATTTCTCAGAACTGTACTTCCCACCAAGGCCAAGTACTGGTGTGGGGGCAGAGAGGTAGAAAAGGTTTTTCCCAACTATTCCAGTGGTTTCACAAGACTGACAGAATGAGATCCACCTATACAAGTTATTCCACTTTGTGTTCTCAACAGGTCAAATTAAGTTGCTAATTCTTCACTAAAATAACTCTGAAAACTTGTTTGGAAGTACTGAAAAGTAACATTCACAAATAGCTCCATTTCAGTTCTCCACAGAAATCATATTGCTGCCATCTACCCTACTATTCAAGAAGGCCAGTGAACACCATGGTCCTTAACGGGCTTCTGCTCGTTTGGTAGACTGGGAGCGAGCAGCAAGCCCTCAGCTGGGAAGCCATACCATGCGGTTTTGCAGTAGCACTGGAATGATTTTTGTGTTGTTTGTTTGTTTGTTTTTAACGAACAACAGAAAAAGAGCTACCCACCAGCTTCCATGCACTGGATGAAATAGGGAGAGGATGAGTCTAATTTGGCTACACAGAAGACTCCCAGAACTAGTGAAGAATCTGAGATTTAAGCATAAGGTTACCCAGTTTGCTATAAAACAAGGACTCTGTAACTGAAAAATCCTTGTCTTTCTCCATGTTAGATACCACCATAAGCCCTTTACTTACACTGCACAGAAAACCAGACAGATCTAAATACACCCTAAATACTGAGGTTTGTTTTGCATCTAGAATATCTGCAGCTGTCTCCTTTCCAAGGACTGCTTTGTGTTGAGATGAAACAGTATTAGTTGTTCATATGCAGTACCCAGAAATCCATTTTAGATGTACTTACCGGTGCCTTCTTGTCAATAGGCTTTATAACAAACTTCTTGTCATTGAAAGAGATGTTTCTGATTTCACTCCAGGGAAACCCAATCTTTGGAGTCAGTCTGGAAAAAAAGAGAAATATTTTAATGACATGCTGCAATGAACATTTTTTTTTTTCCTCACATTGTTCCTAACACACAGAATTAGTGGGGTGCAACACTTCACAAAGCTCTCCCAACAGAAAGAAGACAGTAGCTGAATCAAAAACTCACAGGGAGTAGGAAAAGAAGCCCAGTCACCTCATTTGGAGAGTCTCTTCTCATCTTCTCATTCTGGTCAGCCACCCTACTGATCTTTGGGTAGGCAATGGGGATGGTCTCTACTGAAACCACCCGCTCAGCTTTGCCAAACACCACCTGCTTTAAGCTTATTTGAAATCAGGGCCTAAAATCCACAGTACGCAGACTGTAGGTATATGTGCTGTGCTTCCCAGAGGCTTCTCGTGTATCATGGGAGGCATAAGTCAAAGTAATTCAGCTTCTCCCTACACCTTCTAACACCTACAGAGAAGTTCACCCTGCTGTAGCCCAGTTACCTCCACACTGCCTTCACTTCTGAAGTGCTGGGCAGGCACAAACATAATTGGCAGAGGCAGATTTCTTGTCTTTTGTTTCCTCCCCCAGATTATACACAGGGCTAGTAAAGAGCCCTGTTCTTTCCTTCCATGCAAGCTGCTCTTCCAGCCCTCCCCAACAGTCACCAAGCAGAACAATATGCACTGCTCGTGCAAGGAGCTGCACCACAGGGCCCTCTCCTACTGGGGTGCAGTTCTGTGAAGCAAAGAGTAGAATTCAGATTCCCAGCTCTTCCTTCCTGCTTAGGCATTCAGGTCTGTTGGTTTGTTTCAAATGATTTCTTTAAGCTTTGCTAATAATTTGGGATTTCCCTCTGCTTTAATTTCTTTGTATTTTCTTTGATACAAAAAGCATAAAGTTATTCACGAGATCAAACACTCCTAAGCCATTCCAGCACTTCACCCACACACACCTGCCCAGCTCTGCAGGAAGTTCTAATATTACAAGGACTTTCATATTTCATTGTAACTAATTCCTTTAATTCCTCCCCAGAAATTATTTTTTTTAAGTTTAATATAACATTATTTGTTTTTATTATTCTCTTATCAAGGGAGATATTTTCTAGAGGTAGCAGTTAATGGTTCTGTATGGTATCTTACGTAAATTATAGTACCAAGCAGCAATCCTCTTGTTTTTATCTAACCCCTCCAATACGTCTCTGACATGCTGAAGTGCCAACAATTATTTCTAGCAAACAGTTTGAAGACAAGTATTTCATGTTTAGCACTCAGCAAAACATCCATCGTCACACTGAACTGCGTGAATTCAATGAGCTCCCTAAACAGTATTCTTACAGGTTAAGGAAAAAAGCTGGCACTTTAGGAGGAATTTGGCTCTGTCACAGAGACAGGAAACTACTACACAGCATGATTTCATCGGGCCCGAGTTGTTTCTTTTTCTAAAAATGGCTTCATTTAAAAATCAGACATCAAGACAAAAATACTTCCTCTTCAGAACTTACCATTCCCTAACCTTTAACTCAACTGCAATATTATGTAACAGTGTGTATGTGTAACATTAAGAACTGTAAAGAAAATTATTTGATTAGACTAAAATTACTTACTCCAGCCATATTAGCTTAAGTGTTTCGACCCTTGATAATACAGTGTGATAGACAACTAAAATAACTCAATTTCTATCACAGATTCTCCTTTTCAATGTTGAAGAAAGACCCAGAGAGCTTGGAAATACCTGGAACTGGGACATGGATACACTGCAGTATAGAGCCTCACACACCTATAGCACTGTCTCCTTTTCCTCAGATGGAACTTCAGCAATTAAATCTTTGCTTCTTCACCTTTGTCCCAGTCCCCCAGTTTTGCATCTACCAACCAGAGGCAAGGTACACATGACTATTTTTCTAGTTCCTGTATCTGCTCAGAAGACTTAATTATATAGTAGCAAGAGTTACAGCAGAAACGAGCAGTTTATTCCAGCACTGTATTTGTTTTGCAAATGCTCTTGATAGCTCTACAGAGTCAATGGCTACATTCTGTCTGCTTCTGCAGCTTGAAAAACCTGTTTATGTGACCATGGTTACATAGCAAGACCAGTCATTCAAGACTGAAGTATTACATGAGCGAAACTACTTCTCTTTCAAATGACACTCCTTGTTTTCTGGATGACAGCACGTATTAGCATTGCAGAAAAGGCTGCATTTCTCTTTTCTGGCTTAACAAAAGCTCCAGAGAGTTCCAATTAATATTTGGGTCGCATTCAAAGCTTTTTGGAGACTACGATGTAGAGCAGGTAAAATCCCTTCTGTATTACAACCACAGTCTGTTATAGATTAGCGACATCAAAACCAAGATTTGGAACGTGGGGGGGAAGCGGGGGGAGCAGTCCAGACAGCACAGCAACACTTCACCTAAAAAAATGTCTGTTTTAACTCCTCTTCAGTCCTTTGGTTGTGCAGTATCAGAAGAGACTAGCAGGCTCACATACAGCTGTTCTCACCTTCCTTTTGTGCTTATTTGTAGATGTAGTCTATCTTTTCCCGCCCACTAACCAATTAATAATGGCCCTGCCTTTACCAGGAGAGCTGATTAAAACCACGCAGACCTCAGCCAGACCTCATTCTGTTCCTCGTTCACAGCAACTCCACAGGCTAACTCCTCCCTGGGCTCTGGGTGTTATCCAGCTTTGGTTTTGTGTCCGCCCCATAATCCATCTCCTCCAAAACCAGGCAGCTGTGCACACAGCTGTCATTAACTCGGGTGCAGGAATGGCCCTGGATGTCCCAGTGCTCCCCAGCCACCCCAGCCTGCCTGGGCTCCCGCCTGCTCCCCGCCGCTGGCATGCCTGGCAACCTGACTCAAGGAACAGCTTGGCCAACTCCTCAGTTCAGGGCTCAGCTCCACAACTGTGCAAGCGTTGCCAGATGGCACCGTGCAACCCATGTCTCCTCTTACACAGTAAGTGGCATTAGCAGGTCAGGCTAGAAAGGTCAGGAAGCATAAAATGATGTCAAAGTTCATTTTTCAGCCCAGCTTCACCTACTGATCCAAAACTGGAACACAAGCGAGTTCTAAACTTTGCCCTAATCCTGTAAATGAGAAATGTCCCTTGGTTCCCACACCAGCCCTCAGTCTGGGAGATCAAAGGTAACAACAAAAGCCTTACTTATCATCCTTTTCATAGATGTTGAGCCCCAAGGCATCCACCCCCAGCCAAAGGTCAGTTCCCTTCTTATTTTTGATTTCAAAGTAGTTGATTCCATACATCTCCAGGTCTTGAGCAATCTTCAGGTATTCCAGCATGGCATTCTCTCTGGTTGAGACAAGAAGGAGAGCAGATGTTAGCTTCTCATTTATCTGACTGTCTCAGAAAGCATAATGCCCTCAAAAGAAACAAGTAACTTTTCCTGAACCCACACATCAAATACAGGAGTTAAAATGGAACATTCACCATTTGGGATTCACTTCAGAAGTTATGAAGTTACACCTATGAACATACACACACAGAGTACTCCCATTTACCAAGCCCTAGTATTTCTGGACAGAAAATTAGCAACACTCATCTCTCTCAACATTCATCTTTGTCTGAAGGTACAGTCACCAGAAAAGGTGTAGCATCTGAGTCTTCCCCATCTGCCAATGCAAATGCTTCAATTAACCTAAAGATAGACATACACCTTTACTTTTCTTTCTACTCAAACTCATCACTAATAAACTCTACCTTGGTCTGGAATCTTCAGGAAGCCATCCAAGACACTGTTCTCAGCATCAGTGCAAATAACCTATGGAGTTCTACTATGTGATTCAATGCTTGGCTAAAAAGCATACACCAAGTGTGCCCCCACACAGGTGACTGAGTCTATTTCAAAAGTCTATGTCATGGGACTGCAAGACTAAGGTAATCAACCAGCAATAAAGTGACTCTCTTAAGGATCAATAAAAAACACCTACTTGAGCATCCCACTGTGTTCAGCATGCCACACCTGGATCCGTTCTTCCCACTGCTCTCTGGAGAGCTTATGCTGATCCATCACCCTACACAAGGAAAGACATAGGAAAGACATATTAGCAAGATCAGACCTTATGTTCCACTGTACCCATTGATGTTGATCTTTGCTACAGTCTTACTGAAAAATTAGTCCCACCCATGAAACATTACTTAAACCAAAAGGAAGATCCTACTCAGCTCAAAGATGTCCTCTGTGAAGCAGAGCAATGTGGAATGAACAAAAACCCTCTGCCTGTGCAAAGCCTTCCTGGTCCCTGACCAGAGACATGAGAGGTGTAAGCACAACACTGCAGGAGAATCAAATACACACTGTAGACCCCAGTGGGTTAAAGCAAAGCAAAAGTTGGTGTCATTCCTAATTAGACATTGCTGATGAGTGTCCTCAGGGAGCACAAACAGAAGCCAGTCATCTGATAACACACACACTTTTCCTGTGTGGGGATGGACTAGGTAGCTTCAAGGCATGCTTTCCAGATACAAGATTTTTTAGGATTGTACATTAGGATTGAGGACACACAACCCAACCTTCTCCAGAGATGACACATTCTCAACTGAATGCTGCTCTTTTCTTCTTAAAGAGGAGACATACTGCCAGTTACCAGCATGGTAGCAATGTTTAAGGAAAGAAAAACTGAATTCACAAGTGTACTTCCTCTCTCTAACCAACCCAAGGAGAGAGTACAAAAACTTACTCCGACAGAAATAAAAAGAAAAAAACCCAAATGGATACAGTTCAACTGAAAAAAACAGAAAAAAAACAACCAAAGAGAAGTCATGCCTTCAGTGAAACTCTGTATTTAACTAGAACGCAAATTCTCGCCTTTTAAAAACAACAACAAAAAAGGGAGTCTGCATCAACCAACTCATTCACCTTTGGGGGATCAGGCGCTCCGAATTGAGGTATCCAGGCTTGTGCACGTCTTTGTTATAATCTCCATATTTGGCCTGCACAGCATAGGAGCCCAGAAGCACTGCTGTTTCAGGAGGACAGTAGATCTCATCGCTAAGGATCCCTTCCTTCACCTGAAGGAAGAAGAGCTTCTGCGTAATGTCCTGGATCAGCTCTTCAGACACATCCTCTGGGAAGAACTTGGCACGGAATTTGAACTGGAGGGGATTCTCCTTTCTGATTTCTTGAGCAGAAACCTGAGGACAGAGGAGACAACACAACTGAGCAGGGTTGCAAACAACACAACAAATTGCTTTTCCACAGAAGAAAGAATTTGGGCCATTTGCTCACTCTGAGCGACTGGCAACTCATTAATTCTCCTTAATTCTAGCTGCTCACTGGTATAACACAGAAGAGACATGTTATGTTTTCTAACTAAGCCAGTAAAATTCTCTTTGCATAGTAAACCTTAGCCACTAGAGAATGATTTACCACGCCGTGTCAGATGGCAAACCCACCCAGAGCTGTACGTGTTTGACAGAGGACGGCCCCGTGACATTAAACAGGTATGTCACTCACTGCCCCACCAAGAGAAACGGGTCATGCCCTCGCAAGAGCCACAAGGCCACAAACAAGAGCACATCAGAGGCATCAGCGCCCTGTGAGAACTGCCCAGGCTTCTCATGACCTATCTCCTGATCAGTGCAACAACTGATCCTGCACAGGCAGAGACTAAAATCATCAACGGCCAGGACATTCCTCCACTCACAGCGAGAACAGCTGCTTCTACCAAACAAAGGTACAATACCAGGCTGCTGCTGTACCTCCGACAAATGCCATAAACAATTCACACAGAAAGGGCAAACTTTCACTGTGTCACACCTCACCCAAACAGTTCCCGTGGAGGTCACAAAGTTCTCTCTAAAAATAGTCCTTGAGTTATGAGAATTAAGGAACCATCAACAATAGGTACGAGGTTTATAAAGTTGCAGCCAATAACCCATCAGTAACCATCATGTAAGTTTTAACCTTTGCTCAGCAATTAGGCCGAAGTGTGTTACCTTTTTGTCAAGCTTCAGCCAAGTCTGGAATCCTTTGTTGTCCACATACTGAAGACCAAAGTACCACACTTCTCGCAAACCTATGGTTTTAACCACCTGCAACAGAAAGGCCATAAAAAATTATTGTAGGTAACAGTTCACTTCAGGTCCTGCATCACCTGTGAGTGCAGGCAACAGCCTAAACCTACTCATCTGGCTTCTCTTAATTTCACCTTTTAGACAGAGATAGACAGCTGCCATAGCAAATGACAGCAGTGGCATAGGCTTAGCTCCCACACAGCTCCTAGAAGAATATTCTGGGGAAACTAGGAGACAAACAGGGCAAGTGACAGGCCACCAACTGCTAGACTGGTACACGGGCAGCAGGTGGGGCTTCTGCCTGCTTGTCTCTACCAGTCCCTCTTAAAACCCTACTCAGTGAAGCAGACAAGTTGCTTCTCTCACCAAAGCTTATGGTGAGACAGTCTGTAATGGTGTTAGTACCAACAACAGCTAGTTGGTACTACTAATGGCTGAGTGCTTGTCAGCCAGTTAAAGATTATTTGGCTGGAGGAAGCAACTGGGGATGCTTCACACAGCTGCTGCAGTGAGCTCCCTATGTGGTTTTTGAGAAGTAAAACAAGCTGCAAGTAGTCTCAGCCAAGGGTATTCTTTCTAAACTCACTCAAAGGCTGGCTTTGAAGGAAACAAAATATATCGATGGCTAAAATTAGGACTAAATTTAATTTCATATATTGTAAACACTAACCAGATAAAAAGATCCAGAAACACCATTCATTGACTCTATGGCATACTTAATAGTGAAAATAGTCCTGTTTGGATATGTTCCTTTTCCTCAGTGGAGGAGAGAGCCTAACAAGTTCCTGATCTTCTCCTACTCTTGATTGCTTATTCTTATAGCCCAGCAGTGCATTGCCAGCCCACCTACCTCTAAAACTGTGCTCTAGACAGAGCTGAGATCTGGAAAGATCCACTAAATACACATCTGAATCACTTCCTTGGTGTTATTTGCAGAGTAGCCCCTCAAAAGGCGATGTAGCCATCACCATAGAGAGCTGAACCAAGTGGAAGGCAAGAGATTTTAAAACTACTTTGCAAGTTAGGCAAGTGTGACAGACTTGAGAGGGTGTAGTTACATGTGCCTCAACAAGTCTAAGATCTCAACCAAGGATCTGTTTCACCCTCCCCATTTATAGTATTGCTGGAGAACAAAATGAACAAGAAATGAACAAAATGAACAAAAAACCCCAAACCCTCCAACTTTTTAAAAAAGAATTGATATCTGAAAATACTTCAGCCTTTACTTGACTAAAATTCCCCTTCCCTCCTTCCTTGAAGTGGCTTGTTTCACCACCAAGCAGACAAGTTTTCTGACATCAAGACATTTAGAACAGTCAGAATTAGACTGAGTAAAGCCCATCAGAAAAGCAAGGGTATGTGGAGCGTGGTACTTCCTGTTGCACAAAAAAAGTGTTGCAACTTTGTTAAAGAGTTGCATAAATAAAGCAGTTATCAGGTCATTATCTCTGAATGTCTCTTAGAACAGAAAAAGTACAATTTTTCTATAAATCAAGTTAGAAAGCTTGCAGAAGTTATTACCACTCAAGTTCTTCCCCAAACTTAAAGGCAAGGACGTTGAACATATCAAGCTAAACCTCACAATCTGACCACTTGAGTTCCAATACAAAGACATGAATGTTTTAGCCTGCATTCTGGGAAATTTTTTGTAAGCTTCCTCCACAGGAAAACAAGGAAGAGCTAAGAACCAAGGCATGACCTCCCCTCTCTCCTCAAAGGCATGAAGCAGCAAACCTCCAGCCTGCCCATCCCACTCAGAAATGCATCTGCTGCCCAGAGACTGCCCGTGGCACCCTCTTCTCCATTTGTGCTGCTCGTCCTCAGGGCCAGGCTGGCCCATGACTGGCAGCTGCAGAGCCCCCTTGCTGGTTCTTGGGACACCTCAGACCACTGTGGCGTGACCTCTGCACAGGTCTGCCCTGAGTGGAGCTGAACTCAATATTCACAAGTTTCCACTGTTTTCCCCCTTTCTATAAAAGGGAACTATACTCAAACTTATGCGTGGGATACAGTTACGGTAGCCAAGCCTAAAGGGCACTGCCAGAGTAGTTTGTTAGCTGACAGCCAGGCCAAGAAATCATCATAGCCTGCTTCTTCAATGCCTCTTCCCCCAACAGTGGTTCTGCAGTTGGAGGCCACTCCCTATACCTGTGAAAACCTCTTGCCTCCATAGGCTTTATCTGAGTGTCAGCTCCATCTGAGATAAGGGCCTGGTAAAAGGCTTGCATAGCAGAAGCAAAGAGATGTCAGAACAGTGACAGCTAAACACATGGTCTTCACCTTCCTCAGTTTCATGCTGCACACTTCTACCTTAGCCTTTTTGTGATACGCAGAGGTGCGCCCCAACAAGGTATGGCCTATGGCTAAGAATTCCCAATAGCAGTTTTTAAACCCAAGCCATGGGATGTAAGGAGCAAATCTTAATGAGGTGAGAGTCTATCCCAAAAGTGCACCGAGTGCTGCAACAAGCAGTCATCAGAAATCCACAACTACCTAGACAGCAAGCTAGAATTATCTTGGATCTGAAGCATTCTGCTTTTTTCCACGTTCACAGGACTTTGTTGTTCTCTGCTGGAGGTCAAGAGAGTAGTTTCTCTTCTGCCAGAGAGGTGACCCTGACTGTTAACCGATGTAAACATTAGTGAATATGTTGGGGTGGGAAGTCCTTAAGGAACATAGGATATACTTACATTACTTGATCTAAGGTACTGCTTTTAAAAATCTGACTTCTAGTTATCTGGATTTTTGTACCCTCAGAGATGAAACCTAAGTTCTCTATTTTGAGTTGACACGGAAGTGGCTGGGGGAGTAAATTACCCTGATGCAAGAGTGATCAGCAGAGAATGGGAAGTTCAATGGAAACCAGTGCTGGCTGGTTCTATATGCACTTCAGGATGCCAGTCAATAAATACTTGACGTTTATCCCACATCAGTAATAATCAAAAAGCAATTTAAATTATATTTAATGTTAAACACAGTTTTCAGTACTCTACTTTGTACTGTGAAGTACTACAATGATTATAATTTGGTTTCTTCCTTTCACTCCCTCCAAGAAACCACTAAATTGGTTGGTTGTTTCTTGAGAGTTTGGGGTTTTGTGGGAGGGGTTTTTTGTTGTTGGAGTTTTTTTGTTTTGTTTTGTTTTGAAAGCCCTCTCTGCACAGCTGTTATAAGGCCTAGCAAGTTCTAGATAACTCACTAAAAAGAGAAATTGTACCAACAAAAGCTTAGAAGAAATGGCCATTGTTTAGCCAGTTCTGCCTACTTGAGTTAAAGCTCAACCACCCTTTGCTATCAAGTCTAGCAGTGGACAAGTGCAAACGAATCGCTGTAAAACTCTGTAAACAGCTTAATATGTGTAACCAAAGTCTGCATAGATCAGCTCTTAGCTTCCAGGGTTCCAGAAAAAAAAAAAAAAAAAAAAAAAATCCAGAACAATAAGTTAAATCAGGACTTGCTTCAGTTTTATAAGAGCAAGCTACTTAAGAGAAGGTTTTACAGAGTGCTCTTTGTTTATTTTATTTGTCTTTATCTGACCTTTGCAGGTCCACCTCCAAACAGACATGTATATTGTTCATGCAGTAGCAGGAAGAGTAACAGTAAGGTAGGAGACTCTTGGCTGCTCATGCCCTCCCCTTCCCTGGGAGCCCCCAGGGGCAAGCTGGGCAAGCCTCTGCTCCATCCTGCTGCACAGGGGCTTCTTACAAGGCACGCTGCTATAGTTGCTGCATAGAGATCACAAACTCTTCTGGTTTTCCAGTAGTTTGGCAAACCTGAACACCTGTGTCAAGTGCCTACCTCAACTTCAGAATTTAAGATGTAAGTAAGAGCCAAGCTGTATTTCAAAGCAAGAGGTGGATTTTTTTACATGTACCAGACATTTTAGGTCCTTTATGACACTTCATTACCCAACACAGCTGGGAAGCTGGATTTCACTGGAACATAACATACCTGCAAGGATTTTTGTTTGTTTTTTCCCTTTTACTATGATGGAATTTAGAGATCTTAGTTCAGACCAGGACCCCTTGATTAGGAGGTAAGAAAGGCAGGTTTGGAATCCAGTCTTAAGAAAACACTATCATCTGAAATGTACTCCAAGCTTAAAAAAGAGCCCACACCAACCCTCCACTGACCTGGTCAAACAGCTGTTTGCCTGTAGTGTTTGGCTGGATGGCGAACTCCAGCTCTGCGTCCATAGTAACAACCCGAACGTTGATCTAAGGAGAAAAACAAAAAGCATTGTTTAACAGGCATTGAAAGCTATTTCTCAGTGTTAACAGTACTTTGTGTACAATACAGTCTCCACGCTTTGATGCACTACTGTAACCTCTAGAATATACACACTTAAGCCCCAATTAGATTTGTGTTATCACACCAGCAAACTTAAATGGGCACATCCTTTGCTGTCTTATCCAGACTGCTCTGCAGGGTTTCCTACTCAACACAGGATTGGACTAAGCTTCTGCTTAAATGAGAGGGCATTTTAGAGTTGACCATTTCCAGGCCTAAACCTGCTTGGAATCAGAGCTCCTGTGAGTGCATGGCACAGCTGCCTACAGGCCATCCCTTGGATTACAAAAGGCCCTAATGACTAAATTAAGTTTAAGACTTATAATTTAACTTCCATTTATATTAGAGCTAGAATTAATCTGAAGTTTTAAAGGCAAAAGGCTGAAGATTATTCTTGCAAAGCAATCAGCATTAACCCAATAAACGTTCATTCTTTCCCTCATAAAAACCTACTCAGCACATAAACCCAGCAGTTACGGGTACTGAATGATAGTACAGGGTAGGAGTTCTCTAAGCTACTGCTGTTAGTGGAGAAAAAACATAACTAGATTTACTGGGCAGAAGAAGACTGCAAGGCAGAGGTCACTGTTGTACACAGAAGGCAAGAGTGTTTAATGACTAGAAGAAGTCTATTAGCAGTTAATCAGGAGGAAAAGGCAGCAACTAAGCTTGCAGGGAATAACATAAGGACCAGCAAAATGGCAAATCAGGAAAGGATTATCTCTAGCTGTTTGGACTACAGGAGACTAAAATGTTTGCAACGTTATACCATACCTCACAAAACCCAACAACCCCAAAACAAATAAAATAAACTCCAAACTGGGATGATTGTGTAGTGCAGTCCCACTAACAAGTTAGATTTGTAGCTTGCATTTTAAAAAAAAGTGGAATGTAAACACAAGGCCAGATAACAGGCAGCTACAGGAAGGTAAGATTTCTTTACCATTTCCCAACGTTTTATAAACATCACATTACAGAAAGCCAGAGCTAACAGACCAGGAGAGTGTGCCTGCTACAGCTGCAGCACTGACTGGTGCCCCGTGCAGAGGCACAAATTTGAAGAAACAAGATGAAGAAACAAGAGGAAAAGGCAGAAAAGGAACAAAGTCACTCACTACAAAGCCTTGACACTGCAGCGATTTCCAGCAACTTAATTATGTACATTTAAACTCTAGCATACATCTCAGGTAAAACAATGTTACAGTTAACACAGAACTGTGAATAAAACAAGTTGCCCTGGCCAGTTTTAGTACAACATATTAGAAAATTTTGCATTCCTTTTTTAGACAGACATGAAGCCATCAAGCATCTTACAGAATCATTTCTTTCTCCTGGGCTCTCCCAGATGGAAGAAGACTCCTATAGGAAGATGACTGAAGGCACTTTCCAAGTCATGGAAGCCCACAACTGAATCAGAGAAAATGACTGCTTAGGTGTCCTGTCACTTTCAAGCTGTATTTTTAGTTTTTTAATTTTTTTTTTTTTTTTTTTTTTTTAAAAATTCCTCTAGAAGCAATATGAAAAAACAAACAGGAAAGATTTTCTAAGAACTTCTTTCCAAGCTGTAGCATTTGGGATCCATAATGGCACACGGAACTATGCTTTAGGCTTTCTTCCGGTGCCTTAAGAACCAAACCTTTCCCACACCCTTTCCACTGTAGGAAAGATTTGTTGCAAATTCTCAGGAACAGCAAGGCTGCAGTTCGAAGATGTGACCTTAAAAAGCTCCTGTTGCTTAATCCCTCTCAACAATAAATCCCTAATCATATTCTAATCCATTTCTAGCCCCTTCAGGAAAACATATGCTTGTAATCGGCAGTTTTGTATTGTGCCAGTTATTTGTATTTCTGGCTGAAACACTGTGGTGGGTGTAAAATAAGTATCACTTTACAAGATAAAGAACTTGAAAGGATGTGCTTCCCAGTTAAACTTCCCACCTCATCAGAAAACCTGCAGGATGTTAGCTGAGGACAGAATTCCAGCTTCATCTTTTACAACATCTCCTTAGTGGTTATTTGCTAGTAGAAAAAGGTAAACTCTCTAGTCTAGAGAAACACCAACCTCAAGAGATCCTTCTGGATACACTCACCTTTCTAAAAGATCAGCTGCACAGTGAGCTGTTTAGTGCTACAGCCATCTACCTACCACTTCTATTAAGAATTTACTATTAGGATCAAAAATCAAAGTCATCTGCTTCCCACTTCAGTCATTTGAAGTCAAAAACATGCAGGAACATGACTACTTGGTTAATCCAAAAAGCTTTCAAGGACACTGGGGCATGTAATAAAGGTTAATTTCTGTGTTCTTAAAGGAATGAACAAACAGCAGGATAAAGAGGAATTCCCTGGTGTGCCCTCAGACAAGCTCCTAGCCACATGACAGACAGAGCAAGAAGAGACAGGGCCCCAAGCAGTTGTCACTTCAATGAGTTGATAGCTGCCTGGGAAAATCTTTTGAGTCTCCTTCCTGCCATATTAAGTCCTCTTGGTTCTCACCTCCAAACCTCAGCCTCCATTTCAAGAAGAACATAATGTTTTTAACAGTGTATCTAAACAGATGTCCTACAGCCACACCACACAAGTTTTTAGCCAAACAGCAGCTGGTAGCAAGGGAGGCAAATAGAGCTCAACCCACCTGAAACTCTGGTTTAGACAGTCTGCAGAAACCCTGATGTCTGTTAAGCTGAGAGACGATCAGTTTGGCATTCAGCTCCAACCACATGAAACTCCCTGTGGCGCCAAGACGATTAAATTAAAACTCAAGGTGCTAACCAATTTAAGATAGTGTCAGGGAGGAAAACAAGGAACACCCCAGAGTAATTTCTATGAGCAAGAGGAGCAGTAAGACACAGTTAAGACAACTTTCACAAATGAAGTCCTGCTTATTCTGTGTAGACAAGGCAGGTGATTTGTAAGATCCCTACCAAATCCTGACAGTACTCCAGGACAAAACTGAAAGCCATAACCAAAAAGAAAGCAGTTTTTAATTGTTTCCAAACATAGGTGCATGGAGGAGGGAGAAGAGCAGGTGACTGTTATACATGAAATAAGGGGTTTTGAATGCACATAGCATGCTAAAAATCCTAGATATTAAGGTGTAACTTCCTTCTCAATAGGTCAATGCCATAACACACTGTGATTATACTTTTACACCAAAGAGTAGCATACTTAAAATGAATGACAAATAGAGCCTTAGAAGGGTTGTTTGTGCCTACAAAAACATTACAGAACACAATTTTTCCCTCTCCCTGTCTTAGGATGCATAAAAATGCTAACAAATTTGATCCAGAGGGGAAGAAACATGCTGCTGAAAAGGCAATGTCGTTTGCATTGAAAGGAAAAAAAGCTTCATAATTATAAGAGACAGCAGAAACTGAAGAACTTACTACACCAAATGACTGAATGCTAATTCCATGACTCAGACCATTCAGGGTGGACTGTAACATGTTACCTCCATTTCCAGCTTAGACAAGACAATAGAAATAAGATTAAAGAAATGTAGAGAACTTCAGAATATAGTTTCTAGAGTTGCAGCACTATGGAGAGTTCTGGTACTACAAATTACAGTAGTTACAAATGGATTTTCCTTGCTTTAGCAATGCCTTCAAGTCATGCATTTGGTTTTACTTTTTTTTTTTTAATTGTTGTTGTTAAGACAACAACTCTTCTAACGCTGTGTCAGTAGACAAATCTATGGGGCGCTGCACTATACAGTATCTAACTTTGAAAATTAAAGTGTCATTTGAAAAATATTCAGAAAATGTTGTCTCTTAGGGATGCAACACACTGGCAGCCAGTTGAGTGGCAATATCTTCCCTGTGTAGTATCGAAGACCTAGATAGGAACCCAAGATGACACTGCCTCTTCAATCCCTTTCTCTCATAAACACCCAGTTTCCAGGTGTGTTGGACACTATGCAAGCACAGGTTTTGGTTTTGGTTTGTGTGGTTCTCCCCCCCTCCCCCTTTTCCTCTCTCTCTCTCAAGCCTGCCTCCTGAGCTACAGCCTGTTGGTCCAGAATCTGCCTCTGGTTGAAGGCACATTAATCTTTGAAGTTAACTATCCCCCTCCTGATACTGCAAGCTCCACTGCAAAGCATCCTACACTGAATGGGAAAAGGAAGACAGAACAGGAAAAAAACCCACAGCCATCAGGGATATTCTACATCCTGATTCATGCAACCTAATACCCCTTAAACTTATTTGCATAATAAAATAGATCAGTGAAACCATGAAGTTGTGCAAGTCATTTAAAATACCATACAATTTATTTCCAGTAAATACACAAGATAAAGGCCGGTAAATACCAACTTTTACCCACATACACACAGTACTTAAGGTGTTCCATATCTCTATCATTATGCATCTCTAAATGCCTTAGACAAAGCTCAGGAATGTTTTCTCCAAGGATGGGTGAAGACTGGAGTCTCCTAAATAGCAGGTTTACAAGTGCAAATGCTAGTGAAGCATCTTCGCAAGTGGTGGCAATTAGCAGTATGATAGGGAGAAGCCTAGATAGGCATGCCTTCTTTCTGCAGTCGCTGGACCTCTGGAAGCCCCGAGCACGTAGCTATGGGCAGCACAGCGTGGAAGGGTGAGGGGCTCCGAAGTGTGGTACCTGTGCAGCAGGTACAGTGAAAAACAGCACAACAAAAAGCAGCCTGGAAAGGTTTCTCCTACCTCTATAAACTGACTGCATAGCAAATGGACGTGCTTGTGCTGAAGCAATACAGCAGGCTTAAATAAGAGAAAGCAGTGGCACTGAGCTTACATCCTCACTTCTGCAGGCCTTCCCTTCCACCACACAAGCAATAGCTACTACTGGACTTGCAAACAGACAGGCTTTTTGCCCTGAGTTGATGAAGTAATCACATTGCAGCCGTGGCAACCCGACCTGCTCACAGACACGTGTACTGATGAGGTATCTGCTAATGGGGAAAGCAATTTCATGTAGCAGCAACAGGAGGGCACTGAAACTGCTCTCCATTATTCCACCTTCCATGCATTAGTGTTTGTTGGTTGCTGGTCCAACAACAAAGAAAGATACCATGCTAACTGATTGAGTAAATCTTATCTCAGGCTCCCAGAAATAATTTGGGTAAAATTTTCAACTTGGATTAGGGAAAAAAAATCCTAGAAGCTCCAGTGCTTGGAGCTGACCTGCCAGCACTTCAGTGCCTGCATTTCTCTGTCCTCCACAAGTTATTTAAGTCAACAGCTAATGGTTCAGAGACTGTGGAGAGGACAATTCTGGGAGGGTAAGCACCATCAATAACCCAAGGAACTGAAGAGATACTAGTTCAACCTATTATGTTATTCTTTAGTACTTATGAACACCAACACGTCAAGAACACAGCATTCAGAGACAGTTCTGTTTCCTCTGATAGAATACAGTGCCTGATGGATCAAACCTCATCTAGTAACATATCTGATGTAGTCCCATATGACAAAGAATAGGCATACAGCAAATCTGATCCATGTAAAATTACAACCAAATGACAAGCTGTACACCTAAATTCCCCATAGCTTCTGTCAAAGCAGGAGACAATGTCATGAATATCAAGCAAATGGTCAATTCTATTCACTGCTGCAGGATTGCCAAAGCACTACTTTCCTCCCAGTGAGACTCGGCAGCTTCATCTTGCTGGAACTAGTGCAGGGACTCGTTTCCTGATGTTTTCATGGCAGGCCAGGGTCTTGAAAGGGGGATGCGAGTGTGGTGGGACTGTGAGAATAAGAAAATGCAGTTAAGTACTCTCACAGTCCCTGGAGGATGGAGAGAACTTACAGGTTCACAAACAGCACCTAGTCATGAATAACTCTTTAGGAGGACACAGGTGGAATTCAAAGACCTTGACAGGTCTGAGAAATAGTTACAGGTGTTATACTTGGGAGAGGTGAGCAGACGAAGAGATGAACAAATTACAGGCTTGGAAACAATAGGCTATAGAAGGACTGCAGACAAGGATGTGGCCTATTATAATCCACAGAAAAACACCACATTTCCTGGTGCAATGCTCCTGCATAGAATGAAAAATTACATTCTTGGGAGTATTTGTCACCGGAAGCATTACAGAAGGTGACTATTCTGTTCTGCTGGCCTGATGACTTGCTAGTTGGAATGCTGCCATCCAGATTTGAATAATTCTTTTGAAGGGAGCAAGTTACTCAAGGAAAGTCTGCAATGATCTGCAGGTCAGGTGTTTTTGGGTGGGTTTAGGTGCGGGGGTTTGTTTCAAACCGAGTTGATTTCTTAGCATGGCACTGATCTCTTCCAAATGGGAGCTGTCTGAAACATGCAGTACTTATAGAGAAGACAGCAACTTTTAAACACACAAGGAGAAAAACACCCAAAAGCCCTCTTATTTTGCAGGCTAGGAAATAGAAAAATAAATTGTACTCCCTGGAGTGGTAAAACATTGGGATAGATGTAACAACTTCCATACAGCCTTCAGACAACATGGGTCCAAATCCTCCCCAGTGCTACATTTTTATAATTTAAAGGATCTCCAAGAAGCTAAAATGAGAAAGCAAACCCCTAACTTGCCAGTTCTCTTCAGTGGGGAGGAAAATGCAATTCCTACGAGTGGGAAAGAGGTGTACAGCACAACACTGAAGAAAGCCTTTCAGTAGGATCCACATGCTTCTCCCTTGCTCCCATGCCAGAATTCTTCCTGGGCTACTTGTCCAACACCCAGCATTTCAGAGGGCAGTGGCAGCACAGCAAAATAGTCCTGAGCGTTCCCCTCCACACTGTGGAGCACAATTTGCTGGCAAGGGAGAAAACAGCCTTATCAGTTCACAAAACATGAATAGGAGACAGCCTCATTGGCATCCACTTGACTGACAAGGGAAGCTCATTGCACCCATTTAACCGACCCAATTTCTCAGCTTACCATGTTAAATCAAAAAGACCCAACTGCCAGCTGAAGGGGAGTTCCATTTCAAACCTCATTGTGTTAAGCCGTGCTTCCTCATCGCAAATAAATGGGAACATTAAGTCCACTGGAATTCCTACGAGTTTATGAAGCAGAGGTAGGTGCTGCTGCATTTGCAACAAATAAAACTAGAGTTGAGGAGGTGTTCCTTAAAACCTTGCTCACCTTCCCAGAAGTGGGGGAAATATCACTGGGGTAAATACAGTTGTATATAATAATCTAGAGGCTAGTAGTTACTATAAAATCGTCCAGCACATTTGTTAGCCTTAACTACTACTCAACTTTAACGTAACAGCTTGTAAAGCTTTTTTTTTCCAGCAGCCCCCAGTATTTAAGGAGCAGTAACTATAGTGGCTATAATTAACTGAAATTTCTTAAGTTTACTCAAGGCAATAGGATCCCAGACATTTGCTGCTCTCATGTAAAGTGAAAAAGCTTTATAATAACTTTTATGTGGAAGTTTTTCTGAAGAAAGGAAAAAATACTTTTGAGGGCAAGCCAAGAATAATTTTCGAGTGAAATCTGAAAGCTAGACTCATGGATAAAGAGGGAGAGGGGAGCTCGTGCTGGCAGGAAAACCTTGGCGAGCCATCCAGAAATTCCAGTTTTAGTGAAGCAGGTTGAATCTGCAGAACAAACTTCCCCCTCACCGGCAGCATACGCAAGTGGACCACAAGAAAGCCAGCGCATGGAGTTTGGTTTTGCAGTCAGGTCACTTGACTCTTCTTTGTGAGACAGCATGAAGCCTTCCTTATAATTAAACATGAAGATAATCCTTGAATAAAAATTCAAACTTTTTTTTTGGTTTAGATGTGCAGAAGAAGATGCCATAGTAAATTACCAGCCTATGTCAGTTTCCTTAATGAAGGCCCAACGCATCTTACCTCAGCGAACGATACCTGCATAGCAGGCAGCTGCGTGAAGGGCTGAGAAGCAGCCATAGCTGTAATTCAGTTCTTTATCTCAGGTCAAGAAATAATGCTCTGCATGCCAGAAGGTCATAAAGATTTCATGCAGGTGTGGCAAGTGCACGTGATGCTGCATCTCTGACAGCCCTGGCTCCCAAATGCCCAGGCCTCGGGCAGACTTCCAGCATTCTCCACCTCTGGTCAGCTCTGGACAGTTCACATTAGCTGCTCAGTGAAACAGTAAAACCAAGCAAGTACTATTTTCAGAGAAAAAACAAACCAAACAAACTTTCTCCACTCCCAGCTCCTTCCCAACAAGGAAATTGCACCATTCTGTCTCAAGTCAGGAAAAAGTTGAAAACTGAGAGACAGAGGCCACCTTAAATTTTAAAAATTCAATTTTTTAAAATATGTAAAATTACCTAGGGATGGCCCTATGTTCTGGCAAAACATAAAGCAACACAGTTTAAGCCTGAAAGGCCCAGGATGCTGCCCTTAAACAAAGCCCTGTGTAGGCTTACAGATCCCAGATGTTTTCCATGCAAAACACTTGCTCTCACTTTCTGTAAGGGATGTAGGAATGGTTTACTCTGAACACAGACTGCATTAGGAAGCAGCAGGAGGGTTTACGGTGTTCTGCTGAAATACATTAACATTAGTTTTAAAGAGACTCTGATGCTATATGCTATCATGGTTGGAATATCTGTACACAAGCAGCAGCCTGTTTGTTAGAGGAGGAGGAGAAACACCCATCCAGGGCAGCAGGCTCAGTGCAGCACCACCACTCAGATGAGCCATTTGCCCTCAACGGACGTTAGGATGGATTTAGGAACGCAGACTGCAGCAACAATAGGTCCTTTGTACCTAAAGGACAAATACAGAGGGAAGCTACAGGCCAGTGGATCAATCTCATTCATACACAGTGTTTTTTCTCATGCCAGCTGTTGCATCTAATTAAGCATAACCCAGCTTTGAGACTAAGACTTGACACATGAAGTTTAAAGAAAGACCCACAACCAATCCTCAAAGCTTTATCTCAAGGAGACACTGCAAATCTAGAATGAATCAGATCATCTTTCATGGTCTTCCATCAAAAGCATCAGCACAGGGACAGGGGCAGATAATATAAAGATTTAAGGCCTCAAGTTTTATTACAATTTCAGAGGCTTTTAAGCAATTTAACATCTCCAATATTTATGCGAGTCAGATACACAAAGTAACACGATCCTTTTTACTTCCCCGCAAGGGAGAATAAAAACAAAACAAAACAAAACAAAACAAAACTGAGTATCTTACAGTCTTGATCCAGAACAAACACACCATTTCATACTTCTGCTTGGTTTTTGGAAATGACAGGCACACAAAAATTTATGCATAAGCTGAACTTCACAGTACCAAGTCACATCAAACAGGGGCAGGGTCAGAAGGCATGAATAACCTAAATAAAAGCTGCTGTAGCCCCAGGGCTTCCCCTGAATCTGAGCACCAATACGGGTGCCTTTTATTCCAATGCTTATGCAGAGGCACAGATTCTAGAGAGCAAGGTGGATGGAAAACCCAGAGCCATTCTGAAGTTGAAAGTCTGACAGATACTTACCTCAAGACCAGGCAACACCACAGCCTGCCAGCACACAGATCTTGACACTTCCAATAGCCCCCATATGAACAGTACTATCACAAGGGACAATGATTGTTCTGAGGTGGAAAAGCAGCACATTCTGTTGGAGCAGGGTGGGCTGTGCAAACACAAGGAGAGTTTATGACTTACTCTCTCACAGGATTATGCCCTGAGAGTTTAAATGGACTAAGAACCAACTGTTGGAGAAATGTTCTCAACAAATGTACTCTTCCCAGGTGAAGACTGTACAGGATGCAAAGCAGTATTTTCATCAGATATGAACTGGAAGAAGCTTCAGGATGTGCAACAGCATGGAATAATTTCTGGGCAAGGATCAAGTAAACTAGTTAAGACTTCTTAGTTTGGAAGAAAAATAACTGAGGCTAGGACATAAAAGCGTATTAATTCACAAGTGTTACATGAACAGAATGAACAAGGACCACACGTTCATTGCTCCACCAAGAGAGGAGCAAGGCCTCAACACCCGACACAAAAAAAGTTTTTTAAATAGTACTGTAGTAAGACATTTTGTAGATAACTTTCCAAACACCATGAAGGTTATCTAGGACAGCCTTTGTTAAGCGTACTGTGGATGCTGGAGTTCACACAGTTTCAAGGGGAGACTGGAAAAGTTCACAGAAATCCATTTAGTAACTCATTACATACGAATTTTCAGCCTCCAAAACCTCAGCAGCTCAGAGGAAATCAATGGTGCGTATCTTTAAAATCTCCTCCTCAGGCATCAGCTTTTGGCCAACATCAGAGGCATACTATTAGGCTACAGGGTCTTTCTGCCTGACCTAGCAAAAGACGGTCATGTTCTTATAGAAGTGCAGAAGAAACATGAACTCCACTTACTCACAGAGAAATAGCAGTGTAATAAGTCACACAAGGTACAGTAATAATGTATGTTCATTCTGTATGCCAGATATTAACCAGTTTGTCAGAGGGGGGTTTATTGATTCAATATCCCAACTTTCTGTTCTAACTTTTCCATCATCAGCCTCTTTCATTTCACCTCATGGACTTGGGCAGAACATATCACATGGCATTTGTGAAATTTATGAGTGGGATTATGTGATGTGATCATCTCTGATAGCCTGATAACCTGATCGGCGTCCAATAGATTGCAATGCTTACACTTCTCACAAGGTACTTCAAACAGAAGGCAACAGGCACTGTTTGCTCCCAGGTAAAGGTAGGTCATTGCAAGTCCTGGAATGTCACCTAAGCACAAAGAGATTGCTCTTGAGAAGTTATAGATCATACAGGAAAAGTGATTGGAAGGATTGGCAAAATACCACTTCCTGACCCCTAAAACAGCTTGAGGGCTTCTGAGACAGAACTTTCCACAGGCCCTTTCCAATAGAAGTGTGAAGGCAAACAAACATGCACCAGCGATTGCCAAGGTGCACCCAGTGCACAGTGGGGCAGAAAAAGTAGCTTTCAAAAATTTGCCTGCACAGCTGCATTGGGTTTTAAAGAGTAAAGCTATTCTCTCTCACAATGAGATCATCAAATATCAACCATGCAAATCCACCCACCATTTCACACCACATACTCTGTGCACCAGAGACTTTCTGTAATCACTTATCTCGACAAAAACAAAAAGTTTAGCAAGCTAAGCTTTCACAATTAAAGTGTATTCAGCTAGATGTTAAAGAATAACTTTAGCTCCCACAGAGAACTCTGAAGCCTAGATCCTACGGTACAGACTTTGAAGTCCTCTACTGGGCTATGCAGGCTAAACTGAGGCACCCTGGTATAAATGTGAGATTCTTTAATCTTTACTGCTTCATGTAGCAGGCAGCTCACAGAACTACTCTATGCACCTGCAGAACAGTGGTCCCTTGGCAGGACCAAGCAGCTCAAGACTTATTTCATAAGCCTGCTCAAGATTCAGCTGGATGTCCATCCACTCATATCCCCAGAGAAGCCTTTCCAACACACATTCCTCAGTGGGGTTAGAGCACCCACAGTACACACAAGTACTTTAATGCAAAAATCAAGAGAGGAACAGAGTGATAGTGATGCTTCCGAGTTTTGCACAATATCTAGAGCATTTGCTCAAAGTGGGAGGGAGAAGCAAGTACACAATAAGCCCTTCCTCAAACAGGGCAACTCCATACGACCTTCTCAAAGCTGGCAGAAGGCTACAGACCTTGTGTAGGGGTGCCAGCACCTCTTCCACTGAGCCTACACAGTAGGTAGCCAAATACAAGTCCTTGGCCATCAAGCAACAGTTTCTCTTGCTTACTGAACTGGAAGATGAGAGTCCTGCATTTTAATTCTTAGACTCAGGATTTTTATTTTAATTGGCAGCTGACAATATTAGAGGCTCATCAGTCTCAGCTAGGCACACAGCTACTACTCTCTCAAAGGTGCAGAGAAGGCAGGTGACTTTTCCCTCACTGTGACGTCAGAACTAGAAAGAACAACCAAATTTGGATCTGAACAAATAAGCAATATGGAGGCAGCACAGTTAGCTGTTGCACTGAGCTACGTCTTGTTTCAAGCCTCACACAGCAACAATTTTCTCTCTTTCCTAGGGAAAAGGATCCCATACATGGCTCCGTAAAAGCCAGAGACTTCGGCTGCCTCTGCAAAGCGCTGTACTCCTCAGCTCACAGGCTGAGCATCCCCCAATGCTGAAACCAGGCTTCAAAGCAAGCACTCGATGCAGCTGAAATACGTTACTTAACACTGAGTGCAGTGTGGCTCAGTGATCCCAGGCAGCATTGCCTTCCTTCAAGGTCAGTTGGGTGATTATGGGATTTACAGCGTGCATAAAGCTCTTTGGGTACAGAGTGCCAAACAAGAATGACACTGATGCGTGAATCTTCAGTAGTCATCAAGAAGTCTTACTCTCAAAAAGTCCTGACGTACCACAGCTTTTTTTTTTTTTTTTTTATGGACAGAAGACATTCATGTGGGCGGAGGGAGGGAGAAGAACAGGAAGGCTTATCTCCTCCCCTCTGCCCTTTAAGAAGGCTAAGAAATTCTTTAAGCAGTGACTAACATAACAGTTAACACCCTTGATTTCTCTGCAGCAGCTAACATCCCAGAACAAACTGCCCTCACAAATACTTACTCAGCTCAGGCATTAATTCTGTCTTTTGGCACAACTGTGAGCTCATTCTTTCATAACTTTAGTCATCTGTGAACTACTCCCTAAATTTACTATTAATAGAATCCTCCACCTTCCTTTTGCAGCTATGAGTAGAAGTTCTCCCATCTGGCAAATGGAAGCTTCCTTACGTTTCCACTTTGCATCAGAGTATACACCTCCTGATACCAAGCAGACCACACACTGGATCATCTGATGTACTGTAATTGCTGCTTATGAGGAAAGGTTAAGATTTTATTCCCAACTGAATCTATAGTTTTCCATAAGCTAAGAGTATTTTAATTCATTATGAGCACTTAAGGATATTACTTTTAAAAACTTCAGTCCAGTTACAGCAATCTGCTGTGAAGAACTCAAGAGATAGAACTGCTGTGTGTAGTTAGAAGTTACACAGTCAAGAATAAATTGGGAAGATCTGGGAACAATTATTATCTGTATTTAGATTAAATTCTGTCACCACACTTGCATCTCTTTGGGCTGGCTTATCATAAACTTGTTGAATTTTACTCCAATAATCTGTTCACAGACAGCTAAAGGTCTGGCAGAAGACCTGCATGCTGTCTTCAAGTTCTTTTTTCAGAATTTGTGTATATTCAGAATCAAACAGGTGCACAGGACTTGTCTAACCACTTAATGCTTAGCACACACTGCCACATTATTAACAACACTGGGCTGGGAAAAACCTCTTGAGTCATCAGTTCCAGTTCCCCACTCTTACAGGCAGCAACATTAAATTATGTCCTTGTCAAACTATCTTCAGGGATGTTAGGTCTTGGAACAGTCTCCTAATAGGACCAACAAGGAGGAGGAAAAACAAACACCACAAAAAAAAAAAAACTCCCACCCCACACACTTAATTGCTGTAATGTTTAAAAGTCTCTTAAACCACAAGTTCTACTTAAAGCAATTTCTCCCCTTTGGCCTTTAAACCCCTTACATTTTATACAGGTGAAGGAAGAGGCAACTTGTCTAACTACCAGGCTAAACTAGCCATGCACTCTCTTATCATAAGCTGGCTTTCTATCTCTAGTCACACTATAACTCTCTTCTAGGTTCCACTTTGAATTTGTCTCTCCCAGACACAGATAAGTACAACCTATATTCAAGGAAAGATATCACTAACACATTCTATTAATGCTTGCTGTTAGAGAAACCCTGTGCATTGCAGATGACATGGACAACAGGACAATCATACTGCCGCTGATTAATCAATATCCTTCTATCCTATATTGTGAGGGATGTTCTTCCCCCACCCTTCCAAGTTTAACTATTGCAAGGAGACCTTATTACCCCAAGTTCCCTTTATATGGCGGCCCTCTGCATGTGTAATAACCTCCTCCTCTACAGCACAGCATTAGCAGATTTTGTTAGTGTGTCCAGCTTTCTGACTACAGGCCATTAGTAAAGGTATTAAAAACATAGTTCCTCTGGATATTATTCACTTGTATTTTCTTTTGAGCACCAGAAGCTGTTAGCCTGCACTTAATGCTGTCTTCTCTTTACAGTTTTACTTACGTGCACACAAGTACTCAAGGTTCTCGTGTGACATTTCATCAAATGCTCTACTGCAACACTCACTTCATTTCTTATGAAGCTTCATGGTTTTTTTCCACAAAAGAAAACAAAACAAAATCCACCTTCGATAAAGTATCAGAGAATGCTGGTAGGTTAGATCAAATTAACAGGTCTATAGACGAGAGATCATGTTTCCTTCTCCTTCAGTAAGTAATGTTCATTAGCCTGCAGCCATGCTGTCCTAGCCACAATTTATTAGATTGGTTTGGTTTGCAGAAGGATATAATCCAGCTAAAACACCACCCCTTCAATGAGTCAAACAGAAATAAACCAGTAACATGCATCTAGGAAAAACACAGAGCACTCAGATGCTCCAGTATCAAAAAAGGTGCAAGGCTGAGCAAGTAAGTTTATTTAGCATTTCACATGTTTCTAGATGAGGCAGCAAGATTTGGACAAGCCAACATCTCCTGCAACTCCTTACATAACAATTCACCACCTGTGAAGCCCTAATGAACCTCTGTACAGACTAGATGGAAATTAGGGCTCTGAACTGCTGATGAACTCCTAGCCATAAACCCTTAGGAACTGGGTACAAGTTATATATTTATAGCTTACCTCAGAGAGCTCTCGTTACTTTGTAACTGTTACACATGACAGAATGTCTGTGTTAAATTATAAATTAACACTTGCTATATTAACAAATATATTTATTTCAGAATTATTTTCTGGACTGTTACTAAAATTTATCTGACCACTGTGAAGAAGCATCAAATCCAACTGTGACTAAACATTAGCACAGAAATGGGAATACAGTTGGCTTCCTAGTACTTCACTTTGGTAAATTAAAATACAAGCCCACTAACATTCTAGTGTTAATGGACTTAATATTTGTTTACTGTGGAAGAATAAGTTACAAACATGATCTGTAAGCTTTGTGCATGCATGCATAATTTTTGTTAAAACTAAAGTTTCATTCGAAGGTTTAACTTAGTCATTGAGGGGATGGGTAGGTGTTGCCAAAATTTTGCTTTCTGCCATCTTGACTTGTAAAGAACTGATAGCCAGTGTGTCAAACTCCACACAGCATGAAATCTGCCAAGCAACAGCGTATTTACTTATGCCATGCAGAAGACACTAATGCAAACAAGCACAGGTAATAAATATTCAGTACCCATGTCAAATACTCATCAGAAATGAAAATTTCTTCCCTGTGCATCCCAAGAGTTTATGCTACCATTCCTCAAGTGTGCCAAAGACTGTTGTCATGTTCATCCTGAGCTCAGTTCTGCTTCTGGCATGACAGCTTTACATCCTCCACCCCTGCAAACTAAATCCTATTTAGCTGTATTAAGATCAAATGAAACGGGTTGGGAAGGTTCCAAATCCAGTCTTGGTCCTACGCAGTCAGACCAAACACTGTTTTTTATTAAAATAATCTCTGCAAAATTCCTTTTTGGTTTACACTAAAGTGCTGGCTATGCCTACTGAACAGCAGTTTTAAAAGAAAAAAATGCTTAGGGTATAAAACTATTAATACAGAGTCTTGTTCATAAATCCCAGACAGGTTATGTCTCAGAAACTATTACAGTTCTAACTGTCCTCACCCAGTGGAAGGTGATTTACACCGTCCACCTTTGTTATTCACTGACTAGTCAGCCAACAAACAAAACCCACCACCTATAAGGTTCTATGAACATAGCCCATGCCACGGAAAAGCACGAATGCTGCCTTTTTTTTTTTTTTTTTTTTTAAAGAGATTAGAGAGTTTTTCCACACCCATCAATGGCTTCCAGTATGACTGAGTCCTAAAGCAGGATTTCAGATTATTCTGACCAGGATATGTCAAGAAAGCATCCTGTAATTAGCAAATGGCCAATAAGGCAGAGGAAGATTATCACACACCTTTTATATCTATGCTTTGGAAATTATGCATTTGCTCCCCCAGTTGCAGAAGGGTCCTTTTCAGTGTACAGTATTATACCCAGTAATATATCACATCCTACTGATGAAATACATTCCGGGAGACTAACAATTAAGCTGCTCTTAAAAGGATTGAGCACTTATTTTTTTATAGGTTTACAGAAAATGCAACACAAGTCAACCTAAGCACTCTTTTTTTTTTTTTTTAAAAATGTTTAATTAACTTTAATGTTATAGCGGTAAAACATCATTTGCTTATTACTGTAAAGATAAGCTTGTTTACTCCCATTTCACAGGCTGGAGCTAATACTCACATAAGTCCTTCACTGCACTGCATTTTAAGAAATATTGCCTCTATTGAAAAGAGATAGCAACAACAATCTGTTCCGATTATGCTCTTCAGAGTTCAAAAGTGCGTCTGCTCCAACGACTGCTCAAAGCTTTGCATCGGGCAGTTGGTTCCTCAAGGGAATTGCCGTATCTAACTGCCAGAGCAGTAGCAGACTTTCAAACAAAACAAGCACAAAACCCACAAGACGATAGGTTGTAAGGGTGTGGAGGTGGTGTTGTCAAGGAAAAGGAGGGATGAAAAAGGCAGCCAAGTTTGTTCAATTTAAAAAAAAAAAAAAAAAAAAAAAACACAACAAAACAAAACACGAGTTTTAGATGAGTGGTAAAGAGCACTGTGGAGAACTGCATGAGGAGCCTCTGCCATTCAGTTTTTAGATCATAAAGCAAGGGGAGAAAAAAGTTTCTTCTATGTTTAAAGACACGTTTCGTGTAGAAAAACAAACAGGCCATGCAAATACTGAAGGAAGCCAGCGTGGTTTTGCCGTCTCTCGTTAAGCGAGAGTGCGACAAAAGCTCTTCTGAGGGTCGCTCGGGAGGTCTGTATGTTTCTAGCACGGGGGTGGTGCAGAAGACGAAGCAATCGTCTGCGCTCGACCTCCCGAGCACAGCTCCCGAGTCTCCTTCCCGCTCTCCTGTGAGGGGGGCCAGCACCCCAGGCGCCT
>NW_008594897.1:1112-2481 GCF_000691845.1 Merops nubicus | reverse complement strand
GAGGAGAAGAGCAAGAGAAGAGTGAGGCAGATGCAGTTGCAGCTCACCTTGTTCACCAAGGAGGAGAAGGCAAGAGCAGTGGATGAAGGAACCTGCAGTGGCTCTGCCTTTTATACTCTCCAGACCGCCCCAGGCCCAGAGGCACCCTTGGCTCATGGAAATGTGTTCACCAACAAACTCGTCTTGCATGCAAAGCATCATAATTAAAGAATTGAGGACACTGCTTTTGCTCCCTGCAACGCTGCCTTTTCATTTCCTTCTTCCTGACATGCCCCATCAGCCACCCAGGCTCCTTTCAAGTGACACTATTAGAAGGTAAACTATTTCCCAAGGAAACGACAACGTCAGCACAGGGAGATGATGCAGCCAGTTATGGGCAGTGTCCCACCTCGCCAGCTGATGCCCATGCCTTGATCTCCAGGGCTTCCCTTTAAAGTGCTTCCCGATCAGGGGTGCAGGTCTCCTCGTAACCCTGGGGCATCAGCCTGGACAGCCACATCCAAGGGTCAGCACCATCACTCGCTCACTCTCATGCTCTGCTCACTCACACTCCTTTAGGCACCGCCTTGCCTGGTATGGAGTGTCTGCTCCTCGGGTCTAGACTCTCTCTGTTAGAACTTCACAGAGTTCTTTTAACATGTTCCTTGACTCCATCATCCCCAACTCCCCTGAGGGGCAAACTACACGTGTTTATGAGTGACTAGTGTCGCCCTCCAAACACTCTTCACTTGGAGACCTCTCGTGAACTTGGCCATATTCCTGTGACCAAGGCACATGTTGGCCAGTTGAGACACATCCTTCTTCCTGTCCATGTCTTTGACACAACTTCTGTTTGGGCTATCCACACTACTGGAACACCAGGCACAAGGAAATACCTATGAGTGGAAAGCAAGGTACATGGCTCTTTGCAACGCTAGTCAGATATGCCCACCAGAAAAAGTGCCTCCTACTCTCCCTTGTTTTGCCAATGACCAGGCCCAACAAAAATGATAACCAGCAGGGAGATGAACCAATATGCAGACTGTATTGTAGACAGAAATGTTACTATATGAATGACCACCGGGGGTACAAACAAGTCAACAAGCTCCTACATGATCGACGCCACCCCCAACGATCCCACAAACGACATGACCCCACCCACAACAGGTGGAATAAACAGTGACCCGAGGTTGCCCAGAGTTGGCATGGGAAACAGCCAGACCAGCCAGTTAAACACATAAGAAAAGGGTGCCCACATGGCAACTCCCACCCGATCGACCCACATTTGCAAAGGCCTAAACAGACCAGTGCCCAGCTCCAGGAGAGTCAGGAGGTCTGCCCTGAACCAGGCAGCTCTGTGGAATGACCTGCACCAAACAGCACATACCTG
>NW_008594897.1:0-987 GCF_000691845.1 Merops nubicus | reverse complement strand
AGCTCTAGGGCAAGCTCACCCCTCTGGATGAAGGGCTGTGGGAATCACCCATATGTCAACCTTAATTCAGGGGCTCAGGGTTCAAACCCCAGCATTTCATCCCTGAAGTACAACCAGTGCAGCAGGACAAAAAGATTGCCAAAGGAGAACAAGGGCAAGGGAAGGAAGGCTTGAGGAGAGTGATGATGAAGTACAACTCCCTCAACCTCCACAGCTTGAGACCTTTTTGAAGAGACAAAAAGGACGTGCCAGCTTGGGCACCCTCCAGGCACAGCGTGCATGGCAGCTCAGGAGGGTTTCTGGAGGATTTGATATGTGTCTGTTCCAGACTCACATCCCTGCAGGACAGTGGCACACACAGAATGACTCCACAACACCTCATGCTTTTGGCCACACAACTGCCCCAGTAGGGGCAAAGATGCTTTTTGTGATTTATTCTGGCCCTCCATAGCATTTGCAGGACATGGCACACTGGCACTACCAATCTCATTCTGATGAGGGAGCATCAGCCATGTGCTGAGCCATCCACCTCCTCTACCTCATTTACATGCCCATGGCCAACACATCCCCATTGTGAAAAACTCTAGCAGAGGGCTCACATCTCTCTTGACACAGTTGAACTGGCTCCCATCAGTCCCCTCAAATTCCTCTGGGATTCCCCCCTGTTCACAGGATTTGGAAGAAGTGCTTGGAGGACAGAAGGGCAATGACCAAACACAAGTGGTGGCATGCAATAAGAGCCTTGGCCAGGTTGGTCTGCACAAAAATATCCTCAAGCAAGTGGACAAATTGCTTCATCAACTGGAAGCAAACAAGCAACCTCAATTGTTGCTCACATATCTCCTGGGGCAAACTGCTGGCCACCCTTTTCTTACCCAGACAATACCACACAGCCCTCCACCACCAAATGCCTCTCCCAGTGACCATGGACCTAGAGGGTACTCGGAAAACCCAATCACAAGGATGGTCAAGCATTGAACTTTTCAA
>NW_008594896.1:0-8351 GCF_000691845.1 Merops nubicus | reverse complement strand
GGGAGCGGGCTGCGCGATGCGGCCCCCGAGCACCCCCGCTGCGTCACGGCCCTGGCCGCCGGTTCGGCCACGAGTCACTGTAATGGACTAATGAACCTGCCTATTCCAGAACAGCTTTTGAGGCCAAAGCACTGCTCATATGGATAATTTTAAAGATTGTAGTAGACATATAAAATACAGGTTCTGGCTTTGTGGGTTTTTTTTTTTTCTTTCTAAGTGGATACATGTTCCAAACACTCTTCTATACCATGATATCTATGACTGGAGGTAACATCAGCTGCCATAAATCCTTAAGGGGGTAGAAGCTCAACTTTGGCAGGTAGATTTGATCAGAAAAATAAATGAGGATTGAGGTTTCTTTTTGAATTTAAATGCTGTTTGGCAAACAAGGCTGCCTGAACACAGGAAACTGCTTAGCAAGTAAGTCAGGACAGAATCTGGAATTTGCTCAACATGCTTCAGTCTTTTTGTTAAGTGTCAAGGTAGGCTGGCACAGTCAGAGCTGCTTGTATGTGCACAACAAACATTTGGCTTCCTCCTGCCCGCAGACCAGCGTGATGAGCTGCTGCAGGAGAGGCAGAGCCCACAGAGGTTAGTATTAGTGTCTAAACAGTCACAGCATTTGCATTTCTCCTCACATACAGTGGACACAGAAGTTCCCTTCCCGCTCCTCCAGCACTGCCGGTCACGCTGCGCCATACCAGTCTAATGAGCAAAGCATGACAATCCAGCAGGATGATCACGAACAAATCAAAAAGAAGAAAAACCAAAAAAGAAACACAAGTAATCAAAGTGAAATGTGGCCCTAGCTCAGAGTAAAATACAAAGAGCAAGGCACTCCCAGGGGCAAATCCCAGAGCAGCTGGTTGGCTGCCAGCTTGGATTGCAGAGTCCTCCAGGGTTGAGGGTTTCAGCCTTTGTTGCCTCCAAGGATACCAACGTGGTCTGCAAAGGCTGTGTTGCAATGCAGAGAATGCCTTTGTTTGGTCCATCAGTGATAGGAGCAGCGACTCTTGAGCACCACGCAGAAGGGCTACCAGCTGACCGTGTGGTTTCAGTCATAAGTTATGAATATAATATTGCCTCTCCCCTTCCCCTGCCTCCTCTCACACATTTAAAAGGCTCCTCATGTATTAGTTACAGAAATTTAATTTTTTTTTTTTTTAAAAAAAACCCAAGCTTTAGGAAATTCCTATGCCTTGTCAGCACTGGAGATTTGCAAAATTTCTCCCTTAAGATCTAAGTCACCAGTGTAGGTGCCAGAACACAAATTCCCACTGTACTTAAGTGAAGCCATTTGCCCACATCTGCACAGCACGATTGGCCATGGCTCGGTGAGCCTTGGCCTCACACGGAGAAAACAGCTCTCTGGAAGAAGCAGCTCTGAGAGGGCTCAGAGAGACACGAGCCCTGTGGGAGCCTGTGCTGCTGCAGCTGCTCTGTGTAGGCAGCTTTGGGAATAAAAAGAAGCCATAGATTAATCTTTTCCTAAAGGCATCCAAGGTCTTACTCCACTGCCAGCGTAAACCACCAGCTTGACACATGAACATTGGACCAATAAAACAAATGGGAGCCAGTAAGTTGTGGCTGACGAGCAAGTTCCCGCACATCAGCGAAGCTGTTGTAACTGTTCACAGGAGCACGCCTCGGTACGCCTGCGGTGAGGTGCTGTGACCCGGCCTCAGCCTCGGTGAGCAGGGAGCAGGCTAGCGTGCTTCATCTTGCAGCCACAGAGAGCCCAAAGAAGGCCTGAGCAGTGAAGGCAACTCAAGTGACAGAGAGGAGTTTGCCACGCTGCCTTATTGCCTGAGCCTTTCAACCAGGAGAAGAAACTACATCTTGGCAGAAGGAGCTTGTCTAGATCCGGACAGCCCTTCTTCTCCCTGTTTCTCAGTCTAGTCTGAGCCAAAACTAATTCAGAATTCTCTCCCAGTGCCTGCTTAATTACTGATGTTACTATTTGTATTGTGATAGCCTCTGCGGGTTCTCACCACAGCCCAGCCACTCTTGCGCCAGGAGAATGCACACCACAAAGGTTCCGGAGACCATCAAGCACACACAGTAGAAACAAGAAACCTCGGTTGGCAACTAGGGCCCTATCTTGGTAGGCACTACCCGCACACATTGCCAAGGAATAATGCAACTGTCACATGGTTTAGAGCTTTATTAAAATAGAATGGGAAGGAGCTGCCCTTAGAAGAAATCAAAAGAGAGACTAGTTCCCTCCTCAAAGCAAGAGAGCTGCCTGCAGTGAAGAGGGCAGTAAGGCCCACAGGCAGCATTCCTCTAAGGATGGGTGGCTCCTGAATCATTAAGATTCTTCCAGACATTGTGAAATATTCATACCTTGAGGAAAGATTAGTTTTCTTTTTTGACAGTCAACATAACATAAGCTCTTCCCTAAACACGTTCATGAAAAGAGAAGCGGCTCTTTAGTTGCTGACATTGTCTTCTCACTGTGTCCTTGTCTCTTGTCTTTTATTTAGATTACGAATTCTTTACAGCAGAGACCATCTTTCATCCTCTTTGTGTGCAGTCACACATAAGGGGATATTGTCCATGACTAACGCAGGAGGGTAATACAAATAACAACATTTCATGGCTGGGGGCATACAAAGGTTATCACTACTACGGACTGCAAATAGAACTGCTGTTAAAGCTCTGAGGAGCTCAGATGAGCTCTAGCATATCTTACTATGATGGTTTGAGATGCAACTGCAGTGCTCAAGAGCAATCCTCCTTGAACAGCAAGTGTTCACACTGAGGGTGGCAGAAGACTGATCCCCCTGAGCCAAAGCTCCCAGAAGCTACTGACCCAAGTTTCAGAAAAAGAACACTTGTCTGAAACTCCAAACAATCTTTAAAGTGCTGGTAAAATCAAGATGAACCTCCATACATCTCAAGATAGCTGAGAAACCAGTTCAGCCCAATGTGACCAAGAGGAAGGTACATTTGCTACATCCATATCAGTCCTTACGGAAGGTAAACCAAGGACTGAGCAAAGGCAAATGTGGGAATTAAAGTGACTCCTTACCCTTAAAGGGGAAAAGAGCTCTGGCACCCTCATGCACTGCAGGAGGAAAGCTCGTTGAAACCAGGGCAGTATTAATATGAGAGGGCAGAGACCAGCAGCTGAGCAGAAGGGCATCAGGCAAGGAACCAGGCAGGAGGAGGTGACTGGGGAGGTAGAAACAGCAGCACTACTCCAACCAGCCACAGAGGACAGTGGGCAGGGACTCTACTTTTCTTATCTCTCCACAAGTGTAAAATCATGGGATCTGGTTTCTTTGTAAATTATCAAGCCACCCCACAGTTCCGGCCCAACACAACAAACCTGACTGTGGAGGCAAGGGGTCGTGCATCATGGAAATCAAGGAGTAAGAATTGTTGTTAACAGAAGACTGAAGATTTCTAGGGGTCCTTAGGACAGACAGAAGAGGACACATCCCCCAGAAGATGGCTCATTTGCGTGCTCTACCTTAAAACCGTGCAACCTTTCAAGCCCCTGGCAAGCCATATTAACTAGGCCATAATCCTTCCCCCCCAGGCCTCACAAAACCCAATAAAGTCGTTATTGCCAAAAGAGTGCACTATGCACAGATGTGTTCAGCTATTAATGGATTTTGCAACTACTTTCTGTCTAGTAAGATAAATGAGGAACAGAATGAGTATGCCCTTGGGTTTGACCAGAATGCTGCTGAAAAGAGAAAAGGAAAAAAGCTTTCTGGAAAGACAGAAAGAAGGTGGTGATCAGGTACCAGGAAAAAATCATGGATCTTCTGGTGCAAGCACATTTCCAGCACTGATGTGCACCACACCTGAACTGCTTTGGCTAACTGTATGGTACAAGCAGCAAGGTTGTACCTTTGTGGTGTGTGGATTACAAACTAGATGCAGAAGTCACGGCAAAGGGTGGCATCTCTGATCTTCTGCTCTAACTGGGGAAAAGCCCAACAGACTTGCTGTTGGGCATGGTAGTTTGTATGCCTCCCTCTGTGTCCTTTCTCCAGTTTTATCAGTTTTTCTGAAAATTCATTAACTTCCCCTGGCCACAGTTACACTTGTTGCTTAATTGCTACTTGTGATGAAACCAGGCTGTGGAGATCAGAGTGGATTCATTTCTTACCTCTGTAGGTTAAAACTTCACAACTGTGGTTTTGAGGACTGGGCAGGACTAAGTAACACTGGTGGCAGCTCCTCTAGGACACCACTTAAGCAGCCTTGGCTGTAGACCTCTCTTGTAATAACACCCATTAAACTGAGGTGACTTCCTACAGTATTGCTGTGTTGCAGGAACCATGAATAACAAATCTGAAGAACAGAAAAAAAATATTTGGGACTGCCCTTGTGTGACCCTCACCTCATTGGCTTTTCCAGTCCTGCTCTCCTTTTCCATATGGAGGCTAGCAAGGGAGACTGCCTCCACAAGGGAAACAACCAAACTGTTTGTTGATTCTCCAGTGCTTTGTTTCTCACGAGGTTTTTGCACTGCTGGGAAGAACCACGGGAAGCTACTCTTAAATTTAGCTTCTATGGCTTCATGTTTGCCTTTTACAGGCATCATTGCCTGCAGAAAGCGCGAGGCGAAGCGGGGGAAAGCACTGCTCAGTGCAAACAAAACACAGAAGTCAAGAATGGACTTTGCCCACAATTGCTCCCTTCCCCAAATCACTGCAAGTGAAATTAATTTAGAGCAAAGAATACATTAAACCATGTATTAATGATGTGGTTTTTAACTCTGTGGTGTCACTAAGAAAAATTATGAGCTACTTAGATCGCAGGCTTCCATGGGCCTGTTTTTGCACTTTGTGGGTGCCGAGTGCGATGCTTGCACAAAAAATCCTTGCAGCTGGACTTCACCTGGGGGCTCTGAGCCAGATACTGGAGAGAAACTGCAGAACTGAGAGCAGTTACAATTGCAGTATTATTTGTACCATCTCCTTTGGTTCAGAATACGTCATTATTAGAGGGTATTTTGCAGGCCCTCTTCCATTTTAGTCCCTTAAGACAGTCTTTGCTGAAAATGTTTTTTCCTATTTGGCTTTCATTTAGGAAAACTGAAAATCACTAAGAGGAGAATTACTGCCAACACTGACCTGTACTTTCATCCAAGACACAGACCAGCTAGGTGAGACACACACTTTCATCCCCTTTTTCTGTCTTTTCTTTATTCTACCAAATATTTAAAGGTAATGAACATTAACTCAGCACTGAGCCTGTAAAGAAACACACATGGGAGAGGTATTAGTCACAATGCTAACAGCTAACATTATAGCAGTAGAAACATATATCCAAAGGTTCCATTCTACACCATTTGTAGTGCAGCAAGTCATTTAACCAAAAATGTTAGAAACGACTATCTGACAGATTGAAGACCACCACCAGCAGTATTTCAAAGAAAGGCCACGCCCACAGGGAGCAATATATCATTCTAGATGGGACTTTCTGGTGAAAAAAGAAAAATAAGGCAGTGCACAAAGTGGCTTGGTGTTTTAAATTCTTAAAAATAGTAGTTGACAGTATTGTTATGAAAACAAATGGAGGATAGAAGGAGCAGGGAAGAGGAGGCTGGGAGAAGGGAAACAACCCACAGGGCCAGCTGGTCTCTTGTGAAAATATCGACTGAATTGCAGCATTTTGGAATCACTGACAACACTGTAAACAAAAAAGGTAACAGTTTAAAAAAAGGTGACTGTGTGCATAATCCAGGGCTTTTCATAACTCCGTTAGCTGATGGATTCTTGAATAAGCATTCTTCCCTCCCCTCCTTTTTTTTCATGAAACAGAGTAGAACTATTTGGCTAAACACCAAACTGTTGCTGACTACTAGCACTCATCTCCTGGCCTGTGCACAGGTTGCTACTTCAGCTGGGGATGTTAGTTTTTCGGAACATAAGCTACAGCACAGGGACGATTCTACCCCCTCAAACACTGTTCCCAGGCAGGGATAGGTCCAGGCACGGTGCCGGGTCCTGCAGGGGGGAGTGGGTCTGCAGCCCCTGCAGCAGATCCAAGATGGCAGCGCTGCCTCTGGCCAGGAGCTCCTGTGAGCGATGGCAAGTCGGGCTCGCCGCAGGGATGCAGAGCTCAACAGAAAGGGCTCGTCTCGGACCCTCTCTGAGGAAGAGGCACACGTTAAAAGCAGCCACAAAAGCATGACGTCCAACTGACCTGGACTTCAGCTGGGAGGCGGTTCCAACCTACCCCTACTCTTCCCACCCCAAATATTTTAAATGCAAATAATAAAAAGCATCTGCCTTCATGAGAAAAATCACGTGAAGGTCCCTGGCCTGCTGACACAGCAGAACAGTTCAGCAACAAGCAGCTGTACTGACTCACACATGAAGCTGACCTCACGCTGGCTGCTCAGCCAAGCCAGTTCTCCAGATTCAATGCATCTGAGGAAACAGTGAAATTCAATTTTGTGCGTGGAAAAAAGACATCTGAGATCTGTTTTGTGACATTTTCATACAGACATGGTTCCTGGTTTCCACATCACCTCTTAAAACCACACACACTCAGTAAGGAGACAAACATTCCGTTATTTCGGTTTTCAAATTTTTGGTACAAAGTTTATTTTCAGAAGTTTCCACATGATCCTTTCTCCTACCAGCGTCTTTTATGGTTTTTCTATCTCTGGTTTATTTTCTTTATCTGTTGAAGCAAAAGCAATAATTGCTAAAGAAAGCAATAATGGCAATATTACAAATATTTTACAGCAGCATCCATTCGTCTCTTTGCCTCAAAAAAATAACAAAAATAAATCCAAAGACAAGATCCGTACTGCCACAAAGGCTTAAGTTGGTAATATCCAGAAGTATGCTGCGTTCCCATATATGAGTTGTACAAGTCCAGCACAACTTTCCAAGTTTGTGCAGAGCCTGATAAATAAGACACAGAAATATCAGTTACGTTATACTGTTTCTAAGAACTTTTACTCTGTAAAATGTTTGGTCACTCAAAGCTATAAGCTTAATCACATATCAAAGAACACAGGCAATAAAGCCCATCTTACTAGAACATATAGTATTAGGCCAAACAAAATATAAGAAGACAAAATCTAGTGGTCACTGAAGCCTCTTCAAAAAAGGTCTAAACCAGAATGTTTCCATCATGTATCAGAATAAAAATGTACTGTATTAAAATCTGATTTTTTTTTTTTTTTTACAAGCTGTCTTTTAATCAGTCTTATATTTACAGTGCAGAACTTCTGCCAATTGCAGTAGTTTAACTTTGGCACAACACTAAGTTCCAATCCTTTTGAGTATTCGAGTCCTGTGTGTGTCCAAAAATTTTCTTGGTTTCACGAAAGATTAGGCCCATTCACAGTTAACCAGTTTTCTTGAACTTTTTCAAGAATTGCTTCCCCTTCACCACATTGGGCAGCTACAAAGGAAAGACACTGTAAGCTATTGCATCATTCAAAAGAAACTCTTCATTCTAAACAGTGACAGTATTGTTGCTTCCTTTTAACATCACAGACACCAGACAGATCACACAGACCGCTACATACTGGACACCTTCTAAAAACCTTGCTGGTCGTTAGTGAATCGTCTTTCTCATACTTCAAATACATAACAACGCATTAACTTAATTTCATTTCACATGTCAAACAGGACATTTAAATATATTGCAATATATTATAGAAAATTGCAAAGCGCCATCATTTCTGTAAACGAGATTGACACTTGTTAACTCTCCTGTGCACATGAAGAGCAGTACCTAGTGCCACATTTTCTATACAATATAAAGCCTTCTCAGGTAGGGCAACTCATTTTAGTGCATTTCTGTACAGAAGACTGTAAGCATACATGCAGATAGCCAACTATGCAAAATTGGAAACACTTCTGTAAGCTTGAATTGGAGGCAGGGGGAACATTTTGAAATCATAATGGAGCTCTTGTGGTTGATCATTTCGTATCACAGATGAAGACTTCAATCTTCTGTCATTCTAGCAGATTCTTTAGGGAAAGTTTCATGATAGGTATCTAGTATTGAATAAGCATAAGGAAATACTTTCATCAACTGGGACACAAATATTATGTGTCTTAACACATTCTAAATTATGCACAGTCCAATGTTCGTATAGCAACCTTCCCCCTAAAATACTTGAGAAACCCCAAATCGTTTTCATGCCACAGCATTATAACCAAGGGTCAGCTACTTTATCCATCACTGTAGTGCTACCTGCTCTAGAATAAAAGGAAAAAAAAAAAAAAAAAGGCCCCACACTTCCCAGTAGGAGTCAAGTGGGAAGCAGAGGCGAGTACCATCGCTGACCAGAACGGAGAGACCGGCGCCGCTGTGCGGCCGGCACGCTCCCGCTCCCGAAGGTCGGCCTGGCCCCGCGC
>NW_008594895.1:0-1754 GCF_000691845.1 Merops nubicus | reverse complement strand
GGCCCAGGACAGGAACCCGACACCATGACCACCCAGCGAGGCCTCTGACCCGTTTTAGTCCTATCCAGGTCTCTAATACACAGGCATTGTTCTTCCATTATCTAACTGGTCACCGTATCTGTGCTTGCTCTGGAAATTACGGCGCCTGCTCCGTCTATTTTCCCAACTATTTATTTCCTTCTTCTTTTGAGGAGCTGGTGTCAGTGGGGTCGGTGGTCCGTGAGTTGGGGATCGCCATCTCCCCCTGCCAGAATTTCCTTCCCCCCAGTTTCACTTAGTTTTGTCAGTCTTCAGCAGCTCTCCACAGTTAGTTGGTTGGCCAACTCATCATTCTTTCTCAAGTCTTTGTTCTGGAGAGAGACACCCCGTGACCAATGACCACGTCCCATGTCTGTTCAGATCAGAAGTGTGGTGCTCAGCGTGTCACTGCCTGTGGAACTGCAAAAGCCAAACCAGGCTTCCCCTGCGCTGCCTTTAACCAACTTAAACTATCCAAATCACCGTCTCTCCCAAACCTCTCATCTCTCCTGGGGCCCCTTGACATCCAAGGTGCTCTGTACTGGGCGTGGACGGCAAGGGGTGGGCAGCAGGAGCTGCAGCAGGACCTGTGTGGGAAGGGGTCAGGCGGTGCCACAGCCAGCTGGAGATGGTTCCAGCCAGGTCCAAAAGAGGTGTGAGCAACCCCTGCCCGCCACAGCTCTGCCAGCCAGGGGAGCCGCTGTCCCCGCTGCAGGCCATGGCTGGCAGAGGCAGGAGGAAGCAGGAAGGGTAGAAGTGCCCGTAAGCACTTGGAGCCTGGTGTCCCCACGTGGGGAGGGGCAGGGGCAGCTCGGTGACATTTCTGAGGTCACAGCAGGACAGTCCCACAGCGCAGTGGGGACAGCCCCTCTCCCCGCGGGTAAGCAGCATCCTCCCCACACCCCCCGGGAGGCCGAGGGGAGTCCCCTGATCTCAAGCCCACTCAAGAGCCATGGAACTGTCCAGAAGCTCTTCCCAACGGGGAACGTCGGACAGGGCTGCCCATGATGCCAGTTTTGTTTTGCCAACTACATGGCCCAGCCTAAAGGACACAGCCAACAGGAGAAAACAAGCATATTTCTTATCTAACTTCATTATCTAACTTACTATCTAACTTATTATCTAGACTTTATTATCTAACTGCAGGGAATACAGAAAAAATAGGACATGGTTAACAGCAGGGTGAACAAACAGATCCATTTAATTAACGTAACCGAGGAACAAGTAAGCCATGCCAGGGATCCAGAAAGGGAGGAAGAAACATGCCAAGCCAAAAGTTCAGTCCCAATGATGCAACAGTCACCACAGCACTTCCCCCCAAAAAACCACAGCCAGCAACAGCCCGAGAACAGAGATAAAGACAAGGCATGCCAGAAATGAGCTCTCAGAGAATGTCCCCTCTGCACCGCATACGTCACTTAGAGCCGGCCAAGTAGCGTTCTCCACTGGACAATGGTCCTCAGAGAGTTGGTTGTAACGATCTGGCTCTCCAGAACTGGCCGTGGAGAGTTGGCCACAAAGAGAGGGCTGGGAAGAGTTGTCCCATTCCCTCTCTAGAGGTGCCTGGATGGCAGGTCCCCTGCTGCCCGGCACCACTGGGCACACATGGCTGGGCACACAGCTTCTCCCAGGCCGGCTGTGCAGCCCCGGCTCCCGGTGCTGGAAAAAGGAGCAGCGTCGCATCTGCTCGCGTCCAGAGTGCCTGGAGGGGCTGGTGGGCCCCCGCACGCAGACGC